>NC_141094.1:24612048-24849548 GCF_041138505.1 Cibotium barometz
CACAGATCTCTTCCCTCTCTAAAGGGAGGAATAGCAAGACAAGGCTTCTCTCTCTGGTGGAACACAACACACTGCTTATTACAGCCTACACAAAGAGAAATGCAATGCGAATTCTTGGTGTAGAGGCGTGAGGGAAGACTCTCTCTCCAAAAACAAGATAAGATTTGTTTATGGTGGAAAAATCTGATTGTTTTTTTTGGGAGACTGTGTGGATAAGGTTTACACAGATCTCTTCCCTCTCTAAAGGGAGGAATAGCAAGACAAGGCTTCTCTCTCTGGTGGAACACAACACACTGCTTATTACAGCCTACACAAAGAGAAATGCAATGCGAATTCTTGGTGTAGAGGCGTGAGGGAAGACTCTCTCTCTCTCTCTCTCTCTCTCTCTCTCTCTCTCTCTCTCTCTCTCTCTCTCTCTCTCTCTCTCTCTCTCTCTCTCTCTCTCTCTCTCTCTCTCTCTCTCGTGTGACAGTGCGTAGAGCCCATTGCCATTATTAATCCTTTCTAGAGACCTCTATAGCATCGATGCTAGCCACCATATTATTTTCACTTCTTTTGGGCCACAAGCATTGAAATGGCCGGAATTCACTGAAAAACCACGTATTGTATATTTTACGTGTATGCTCACCGCTTGTCTATTAAAGGTGCACCATGGGATCCTAGGTTAAGAGTGCCAGCTTTAGAATAGGGGTTTACACTAGCTAGAGTGGCCAAATGAGCCCAAGGACCAAACTTTTATTTTTGCTCTCCCAAGAGTGTGAACCCTAGAGGTCACCTATATAACCTAAAATGTAACTCTCGCCGCTCATTCTCTTCTGCAACAACTAATAGAGTGATCTTCTTCATTCTTTTGCTTCTTGACTAATCTCTTACCTAATCCAATTAGAGCTGTTACATGCTCATTGTGTATGTGTGAGAGAGAGATTGAGTGAGAGGAGGGTTGAGCTTCCATTGGCAGGCGGTGGCAGTGGAGTGGAGCTCTCGGTGGCGGTGGATAGCAGGCGGTGGGGCAGTGGAGTGGAGCTCTCGGTGCTCCTACAGCAACAACAACCACGAGAATCCTAGCAACCAACATTTAATGAGGTGAGTGACACACCCCCATTTTCCTATGGCGTAAGGGCCCTCCATTAGTGGCACCACTACCAGCAGGGAATAGCCCCATCGCATAGGCACTGTGCACTTTGAATGTGTGTGTGTGTGTGGTTAATTATTGTTATGTTTTTATTTTATTAAAGAATTAAAATCTTCAAAAGGTGTTTGTTTGCCTGATTTGTTGTGTTTTCCATCACAAATTTGTGTTTTATCATTACAATTTTCCGAATTTCCACTGTTTTTACAATTTTTGGTTTTCTGCTTTTTACATTTTTGAAATGAAAAAACAGTCAAATGAGCATATAATGGAAAGAATTTAGTTAAATTGACCTTAGCATTGGCTTTGTAGCATAGTTTTTACCCTAATTATGACTCCTCATGTGTAAAATTTGGGATAAAATTTAAAATTAGAGGATGATTTGCAACACACATGAATTTTTGTGTTTTTGAATTAGTGCAAATACGCATGTTAATTACCCTTTTAGAGGTAGTCACTAATGTTCGATGGAATGCATATGCGAAGCCAAGAAAGCATTGTGGCTTTCAGAGGTAAAGCCACTAATGTTCAATAGAACTCTTGACCGTTCGCGTTGTAAGCTCTCGCTTGGTGCAGTTTTCACTTTAACGGCATACCTTTTGCACAATGGGTTAGTGAGTGAATGGGAACAACTGCTTAAGCCATTAGGTGTAGGCGCAATGAGGTTGAATCTTCGGCGTTGTTTCTATTTGACCCAAAACCGATTGATCTAGCCATGAGCAGGTTTAGTAACCTTAATCCTCTTTCTAATTTAGGGTATCTTGACTAGTTGGCCGCATGTAATGCGTACAGCCTTTTAGGCCACTAGTCTCACAAAAATTCAAATCTTGACATTAACCAATTTTGGATAATTTTGGATATATTGGTCGCATTCAATGCGTGCATGCTTTTAGGTAGGCCTATAATTCAAAAGATCCTGAAAATACCTCTTTTCGATAAAATAAAAAATCAAAACCATGAAAGTAAAAAACAATACAGTTTTAAAAAAAGCAAAAAAAAAAAGAGGAAAAGGTAAGTCCGCTTAAAAAAGGGAAATTTTTTGAAAAGTGTACGCACAAGTTTGCCTAATATACGTTTTAGGCCATTGTGATCGTTTCCACGCAACTTGTGTAACACCCCAAAAAATTCTGTTTTTCCATAGTTAAGGAGCCTAACTAATGGGAGCCAGCACCTATAGCGTTTGATTGACCCGAAAAAGTTACATTGTTTTTTATGCTAGACGAGTTAAGAAACACCAAACACGTGTTAGAAAAACTTTGGACAATTAAAAAAAACTTTTTTTATAATTAAAAAATCAACAATTCCCAAAATTATTTGGGGCATCCATAGGACCTTCAAACACCCCATACTCACATGCACCTACGATCTGGGCGGGTTTTAGAGGCTAATTCAGAGGAAAACATGTCCATAGAGCTGCCAATGATACTTTGTTTAAATTTGAGTCAATGGAAGGATCCCCAGTCCCAAGAAATGAGAACCCTAACCAAGACTCACCAGCCCAACCAATTACTAGTCTTTTTGACCGCGTAGCCGGCTACGTCAGAGGTTTGGCCTCAACCGCTACCTCAGAGGTTTGGCCTCAACTGCGCCTCAACCACTATCTCAGAGGTTTGGCCTCAACCGCTACCTCTAAACCAAATCTTACTACATATACGGACCACATGATAAAGGAGTTAAGGTAACCTCTAGAAAGACACCTGGTGTAATTTTGTCATTACAAGTAGGAAGCGTTTACATTGATATCCATGTCCATACAGCTCCTGTTGCACCTGCTGCTAATGACCATCGAACCACCCCCCACACAAGTGCTTATGCATGACGATAGAACATTAGAAGAAGTGCATGTAGTAGAGGCACTAATCTAGGTTGCTGGAGCAAAGGAAGAAGAGACTTTGCAATTGGCACAACCATGATTAGCAGCCCAAACAACTTAGTATGCCCAAAACGAGTCCCAAGCCAGGACTGTACAAGTAGTGCCTGATAGTCTCGACCCTCTTTCCCCAAGGTAGACATAAAAATGCCCTGCAATCGTTCCTCCTCTATTGGGGCCCCAGATATTGACTGGACAATCCCTTCCCAACTAACATCATAAGCTTGAGCTGTAGCGAAATCCCCCAAGAGTCTCTTTTGATGGGTCATACTTCCAATCTTTTGTGAGAAGACATTGATCCAAGATTTGCAAGCCAACCTCTTTCCCCAAGGTAGATGCAATATACTCCCAATCTTTTGTGAGGACATTGATCCAAGATTTGTAAGCCTAGCTCTCTCCCCAAGGTAACATTGCCTCTATCTTGGGAAGAGAGCTAGGCTTGCAATTCTTAGATCAATGTCTTCTCACAAAAGATTGGGAGTATGTTATTGCGTCTACCTTGAGGAAAGAGCTAGGCTTGCAAATCTTGGATCAATGACTTCTCACAAAAGATTGGGAGTATGACGCATCAAAAGAGACTCTTGTGGATTTCTCTACATCCCAATCTTATGATGTTAGTTGGGAAGGGATTGTTATTGCGTCTACCTTGGGGAAAGAGCTAGGCTTGCAAATCTTGGATCAATGTCTTCTCACAAAATATTGGGAGTATGATGCATCAAAAGAGACTCTTGTGGATTTCACTATAGCCTAAGCTTATGATGTTAGTCGGGAAGGGATTGTCTAGTTAATATCTGGGGCCACAATAGAGGAGGAATGATTGCATGACATTTACAATTGCATACATAGGATCATTGTACATGAAATAATCCACCAAAGACCTATGGCGCAAGTCGAGACGTCTAAAGCAAGAATGCCCACAATGAGCGAAATGGTAACACCTCCTGTGAGCTTGATGGATCCTACTTTTGTAGTATCACCTGATCACCCGGCTACATGATGGACCAAGCCCAGACTGCTACTATTGTTCCTCAAGTTTACATAGGACTCCAAGAATCTACTAGAACATACTTCACATTCCGAGACCATTAGTAGAGAGGTACTCACCCAAGATGCTATTAGCACAATTCCAAACTTTGTGGTGTGGATACTACACCACTTGTAACGGCACCACTTGTGACCAACTACACAACATTTCCCATTAGTTTCATGCCTTTGGTCACAACTATGGCAACCATGGTTACAGTTGTCCCCTCAACTATGGCAACCATGGTTGCAGCTATTCCCGCAACAATGGCTTTAGGCCTAGTTAACTCATCCATATCATCTGCTAGGGCCACAAAAGTAGGAACTTTCACCCAAGATCCTCGATTCCTTGCATCTTCCTCTACTTTGCCAATGCAACCTAGAGCAAGGGGTATATCATCATCATAAATGACTAGACCAGTGGTGCCCTTGGCTCATATGTCATTAGTACCTATCGGAATTCCTTTATGACCCCCCTCCTATCGGACTAATGTTACTCCTCTAGGATTCATGCCATTATGCCCACAAGCAACACCCCTCATACCATATGTTGCCCTTGTTGTACCAATACCTCCAGCAGTATTCCTCCCAACTGATGCAATAGCCTTTGCACAAGCATTGAGGAGAGCTATGGCTGAAAGTATAGGATGAGTCCATAATAGATAATGGATGGTGCAGCTCTAGAAAGTATAGGACTAGTCTGAGAGGTAACATATGGAGTAGCTTTAGAAAGGCTGCACAAATTGTGAAAGCTCACGCACAAGTTCAATGGAGAGGGTGATCCTAGAAGACATCTCTTGGTCTTTGATCAAGTTTGAGGCCTTAGGTGAGGAATGAGCTTGCAAAGACCAACGCCTTTAGCCTTACACTAGATGGCAAGGCTACTGATTGGTATCGGACCGTGAGAGTTGAATAATGTCTAAACTTTACTAGGCTTTAAAGGTTATTCCTAAAGCAGTTTGCGTGTGAGGGAGCTTTGTGGAGTGTGCCTTCATAGTTGCACACATCTGAGAGAGAAGAAGACAAGTCAATGATGAGAGAGATTTTATTAGTCATTTCAAGCATTTGAACTCTCTATGTGCTCTACATGAGCGCTTCTCTAACAATCAACTTCTTGATCGATTTATCCATATGCTTAAACATGAAGATATATATAATGGTTAGGTTATTAGATGGATCACCACCTAGGAGGACGTCACCCCCGCTGATGCCATCTAACTTAAGGATAACTTAATGATAAGGGGAGCAAGAGCTTCAGATTGTAAGTCTGTAACACATCAGAGCCAGCTGTCGTAGAACCACCACTGCAAAACCTGTAGCTAAAGGTGATACTTTAGTGGAAATGACTTGGACTAACTTCTCAAAAGCCTTCCAAGAGGAAATGAAGGCTACTAAAACTTTGAACAATGCGCCATGTGTGCCAAAGGAGAGACCTACATTAGTGTTCCAGGTGGGTGAAGTGGTGCTGAAAAGTCAAACTGACCCGCTCGTCATCTTGTCCCAAAACAAAAATAATAAATAATAAATATTGTGAAAAGGGGAAAAAAAGGGAGAATGGGAAAAGGTAAAAGACCGCATACCATGGAATGGGAAAAGGTAAAAGACCGCATACCGTGGAATGATACAATACATTATCAAGGTTGGGTTCATAAAGTTTTTTATGTTCATTTTTTATGTGAAGTGGTTCAAGGTGGTGACTCAAGGACCACAAGCAACCATGCATAGAGATAAGAGTAGATTTGTTCAAGTAGACTCCACAAAGATATGGACAAACCAAAGGGACACATTTGTGCTACCGGAGCATTGTGAGGAGGTGGTATTTAAGGCACACCCGAGAGATCATAGGTGGTTGTTTGTAATCCAAACTGATCCACATAGTAAACAAATATTTGAAGATATGAAAACATCAGATGAAGTAGAGGTTGAGAAACCCACTCAAGAAGCATGAGAAGTAGATATTGATCTAGTTGAATAACTAAAAGAAGGATTAAATGAAGGTATAGTAATTGAATTACTCAATAATTTTCTTTATAAATAATATTAAATCTTTTTTTTTTCAAACAAAACATGAAAGAAGTATTCATAGATTATATTATCTACAATGTATCAATACCATTGGCATTCTCCTCATTCATATAATCATCCTTTTTAGTTTCATGTTATCCTATCATGTAATTTTATTATTATTAGAATGACTTTAAATTTACTAAAGTAAGAGAAACAAAATATTGAATTAATTAAAACTTTAGTTAACATACCTCATCCATGGTTGAGAAGGATGCTAATTCAGATATTGTTTTCTTCATATTCTTTCGGGTGGACTATAATCACTTTAGATACCAAAGCATACACATCTTCTATCTTCCATGAGTGAGATTCACCTCGAAAATCCAATGGCTTTATCTCTTTTTTTAAAAAAAATATTTGAGGGTTTGTTCATGTATAAGTTTTCCCGATGACTTTATCTCTTAATAATGATCCTTATTAATTGAAAGTATCAAGGCTTTTACCTCTTTGTTGTGTTGTAAATTAGAAATACCTTTCGTATCTTTAAGCCAACTATGCACAAGGTGATAATTAGCTTGTAAGACATGATGTTGATAAAGATATAACTTTTTAAGGTAAGATTTTCCATATAACTTCTCATTGTCTTTCTAGAGAAGCTTAGGAGCACAAAATACTTGTTCTTACATTGTGGTATCCAAAGTGCTACAAGGCATGCTAAAGAGGACTCATGTTCATAGGTTCACTCTCTTTAGAAGTCACTCTATCACTAGAGATACTTGATACTTAATTCATATCTCTTCTACTTAATTAGAAGGTTCACTCTCTTTAGAGGTCATGCTAAGAGGACTCATGTTAGTAGGTTCACTCTGTTTAGAAGTCATTCTATCACTGGAGATACTTGATACTTAATTTATATCTCTTAACTAATGAAGTGTTTTTATTGCTTTATGTCATCATTTGTTGAAAATATGAGGCAATCTCAACACCTCTCAAAGATTTCATCACCAAATATCCCTAATGAAACAAAATGTCATAAAATATGTAAGGTAGAATACCATATGTATACACTTATTATCCTTACACTAGTATACATAATGCATAAGAACTATAAATTAGCTCCATTAACTTTATGCATAAAACTATATGTAAGAGCACTCTTACACTTTATTCTTTATGTAGAAAGACTTATACACACTCTCTTATGTGTAAAGACTATATGCTTTTATGCATAGCTATATGTATAAAGCTATTAATAACATAAAATTAATAGTCTTTGTGGATAATTCATAAGAGGAATGTGTTTAGTGTACTCTTATGTATAGCTCTTATGCATAATGCACAAGAGTATTCTTGAGTGCATACATTCTTATGCAAAAAGGCAAATCACTTAAATTCTACAAAAAAGTAAAAAACATGAATGTACTTAAGGATGCCAAAAGCAAGAAAGTAGAGGAGAATTGGACTCTTGCAAAAAATAATCCAAAAAAATGAGTAAACAAAAATATGCTTAAGTGAAACACAAGATAAATCCATAAGGCATACTTTCACCTATGTAAATTAAAGGATCATGTATAGTTGGATAATTATTTTAAAAAAAACAAGTATGCAAAATTTTGCTTAAGGGAAACATAAGAGAAATGTATAAGGAACAAAGACATACTTTCATGAGTACAAATTAAGAGATTGAGTGTAGTAAAATAAATTTCCAAACAAAATAAGTATACATTTAATAACCATTTCTTACCCATAATAACCATTTCTTACTTAGCATTACCCATAATACATCTCTGTTTAAATGCTAGGTAAAGGCATCCCACTCTTTTACAAACAAAAACCATGAATAGACAATGCATTCTCAATATATGATTTAACATAAGCATAAAAAACAGAGTTAGACAAAGTAAGGTTATTAACCACAAGGGGCCTCTTAGTGCATAGCCCTTCCGTTGAATCAGACCAATTATAAGAATTTAAAGAGGCACATACATGAAAATGATCAGAGCCATGAACAGAGAGATCTACAAATATATCACTAGAGGGAGGCAACCAATTGTCACCCACCATTGCATATATTCTGTCAAGTCTAGACCAAGCTCTCAAATGAGAGCAAGAGTAATAAGTGTACCATAGCCGACAGAGTTAGCATGACTTGTGATCCATAAGGTAAGAAAGGAGTGAGCATCCATAGCTTCTTCCCAAGTAGATAATTCAGTGGGGGGAATCATACTAACTCCTATGGGCAGAGTATGTTTTATATAGCACCATGTTAAAATCCCCACAAAGAAATCCTTGTCTTGTGGATAAGTTCTTGAGCTAGTTCCATGAATCAAATCTAGGAACCAAATTGTTGTGCCCATAGATATTCTGAATGACAAGACTTCCCATATCATAGTTTAATTCAATAAATAATCCTCTTCCTAAGGGATGGTTATGCACCAATCTAGGATTCAAATAGTCATTTACAATTGTAAGAGTACTAGAATAGCCTCCAAGAGTACCCCGTAAATTAAAGTGTACTGGTTACAATGCTTGACTATGTGAGCCAAACTATAGAGTGTGTGCTCTTGAATACATACTATATCAAGATCAGAGGACATTATCCATTTCCATAGGGACTTCTTTTATCAGGGCGCAGTGAAGCCCTTTAACATTATAAGATGCAAAATTTATCAATAAGGAGAAAGGGGTAATGTAATACTATCCTTAGTATCATCAATAACCACTTCTAATGATATACTAGGATGATTAGGGTGAAAAGGTTTATCAGATGATGTAATGTGGCTAAATCGTATGGTTTTCCCAAATTCAAATTTAGGAACATGGGACTGCAGAATATCATATACTTGTGTACCTAGAGGAAAACCTGGATTTAGGTTTTTCTAAGGTCCTTTAATAGGAAACAAGGGTGAAGGCCTTAGAATCAAAGGGTCTTTTCCCTTTGTCAATTGGTTTGTCAGAGGGATTAACATCCATCATAGGTTTGATAGCTTGATGAACACGCTTGATGAACACGTATAGGGGTAAATGTAGGCTTCGGTAGTCTAGAGATCCTATTCATAGTTGATTGCCCTAGAGGATCTCTTTGTTGAGGATACATCATGGGGGATTTGCCAGAAGGGGCAGTAGTATGGATTCTAATCTTTCCAAAACTTTGTTCTTATGGAACTAAAGGTTTACTTCTTGGATAGATTGGGATGACAGGCGAGTTTGAGCCAAGAAGATTGCGGCAATTCTTTGTAAAGTGACCCAAATTCTCATCGTGGTGATAAACAAGATCTAGCCAAGTTACCCCACTTCAAGTATATTAATGCTCTACCAATCTGTTGGAGACAACACATGTTCTTTCGCCTTTTATCATTATACGGGCTCTAAAGTCACAAAGGACAAGCTGTAGCCAATGTGATAGCATGTGAACACTCCTTATGAGTGTAGTAGCATATTTATGTGTGTTTGGGTGTGAACAACCTTTTAGGATTAGATTTGATTTTATGCAAGTGTGTAGGAAGTTTCCTTAGGAGACTTAGTCTAGATTTGATTGAGTTAGATAAGGCTACTTGCCTATAGAAGGCATGTACTTGGTGGAGGTTCAACTCATCAATAAAAAATCATTGACCTCGTGCAAATCCTATCTCTTGAGCATTCCCTCTCTCTCTCTCTCTCTCTTTCTTATCCGTTCACTCTACACCACATACGCCATTATGAAGTGCTTTGATCCTCCACAACCTTCACGTGAGCTAACATGTATCCAATTTTTTGGTATCAGAGCTTGGAGCTGACTTATTGTTGTTAAAATGTCTCTCTTCTTCTACCCGTTGCATCGTCTATTACCATTCACCATCGATAGTTTTTTTTGCCACATGGAAGCTTATAAGGCTTAAAGCCTTTTATAAACTTTATGTAAGGCTTATTAAAAGACTTATAAGGATTATGCAGTAGTCCGACTCCTACAGTATCAGCACAATCATCGGCTTCTCCATTGGTAACATTAACACAATTGCCCTCTTTGCATAACCCCTACCATTAATGCATCAACTGTTGCTATTTTTGCTGATGTTGCTGGTGAAGAGGTCATGGCCCTACTGCATTGTCAACATCTTCCACATCTGACATCTCTTCTACTCCCCTCAATAAGTTGCCAGCCATCATCGCCTACAGCAAAGACATGTCAATAGATAAGGTCTTATTTTTATCGTGGTAGTAGATTGTAGGAAGTCAACACTACAAAAGGTCTATATATCAGATAGCTTCTTAGCCTCTTAACTCCATATACTAGTGTCCACACCAGCAGTTCTACTTCATGCTAGGATGCTTCATCTCCCATGGTTTCGCTGATGTAATATACAGGTCTCATATATGACGGTTTCATCCCTTTTTGCATCAAACACTAAGACTCAAATAGAAAGTTTGTGTCTAGTCCGGTGGCATCATTATGGGCATGGTAGAAAGCAAGTCCTCGATGTTGTCAAAAAGCTTTTCTTGTTCTTTATTCCAAATAAAGGGATCAAGTTGGCTCACCTTCTGCAACAAGGGATAAAGATATTCAGCTAACATACAAAATGATCTGGAGGACAAGTCTCTTACCTTCTAGATGAAGCTATTGAGTTCCTTGGTGGTTTTGGGGCTGCCCATTTGTAATAGACTTTCAACTTTGGATGCATCAGGAGCAATCCCATTCTCATTGACCTCATGTCCAAGTAACACAACCCTTTCTCTTGCCATCTTGCACTTGGATTCAACTGAGCCCCATCCTCATCAAGTCTTTAAAAAACAATATCTAGCATTTAATATGAAGTAGCCTATCACTATAAATGCATATGTCATCCATAAGACTCACACAAAATAACCTAGATATGGTCCAAGTATTCTATCCATCTAGCTTTGAAAGCTTGCATAGACATTTAAGAGTCTAAAGGGCATGACCTTGTGACAAAATACTCCACATGGAGTAATGAAGCTTGTCTTTCTTTGATTCTCTAGAGCTATTCTGATTTGGAAGTACCCACTGAACCCATCACAAACTGAGTATCTCTCACTCCCTACAACTTGGTCTAGGATCTCATCCTAAAAAGGCAAGGGGTAATGGTGTCTTTTTGTAGAGCTGCATTTAGGGGTTTATAGTAGTCAACGCAGACTCTCCATTTGTTTCCCTTCTTTGGCACTATCACTACAAGGGATACCTCATTTGATTCAGTCACCTTGTAGATGAATCGAGCTTGTAAGAGTTTGGTCACCTCTACCTCAAGTACTTGTAAGAGTTTGGTCACCTCTACCTCAAGTACTTGTCTTTGAATCGAGCTTGTAAGAGTTTGGTCACCTCTACCTCAAGTACTTGTAAGAGTTTGGTCACCTCTACCTCAAGTACTTGTCTTTGAATGGTCCCAAATTTTCTGAGCTTTTATGCCATGGGCTACACTCCCTCTTTCAACTTTATCTCATGTACTACACTAGAAGTCCCTCTTATTTGGGAATACTCTTTTGTAAATAGCTTGGGATACTTATCGAAGAGCACCCCATACTACTTTTTTTCTTCCCTAGTCAGATGCTTATCTAACATTTCCAGTAGCTCCTCCTTTGGGACATTAAAGTATTTAATCTAGGAAAGCTGTCCAACCTAATTTCCAGCCTTTCTCTTCTCTATGATCTTAGCCATATGCAGTCCACACGTGTCCCCATTTCCATCTCCAACAAGCTTTAGCTCCATGATCTTTCTTGTCTTCAGGTCATCCCTAATTCTTTTGTCAACAAATAGGTCTATGCATTCCCTATACCAATCTTACCTAGACTTCATTGCTATCAACCATGGTCTTCCCAAGATTATAGGGTATGTACCAACCCCAGCTGGCATGACATGCATGTCTATCACCTTCTGACCCAACACATTCAGCTCTAAATCTTTTATTACCCCCAAATACTTCACCGTGGCATTGTTAGCCATCTTCACACAAAACATGGATCTTCCAGTAATTTCCAACTCTAAGGCATGAACTGATTCCTCAGTAATCACACACACTTGAGCTCCTCCACCAATGTAAAACTTGTTTATCTTTCTGCCTTGGATCCAAACATCCACTACAGGTAATACATCCACTACAGGTAATACATCTATCTCCTTACTCATCTGAACTACACTTGCTTCAGGCACTCTAACCTTCACCCTGCTAATGCTAGCAAGCTTATGCCATTGCCTTCTTACAATGGAATTCAGTTGTGCAGCTACACATATGTAATGTCAGCTTTCTTATGCTTCACATCTGCCAATAGGCTGTATGGTGTTTGCTCTTCTCCTAGCTGAAAATCTCCCATTCCAATCTTCCTTCTCTTAACCTTAGCCTTCTTTTGTTTGCTAGTCTCACCCTGATCCATTTGAGGTTTTCCCTTCTCTAATCTCTTCTTGGCTCTTTCTTCTCTATTTGTTGCCTCTCTGACTTTGATCTTTGTATCCTTGCTCTTTTATTGGACATCACATCAATCTCATCTATCTCTTTTGGAATAGCTTCCAGGATGTTCACATTGCCCATGGGACCTTGAGCTTGACCCTGTATTGTCAATGGATTCCCATTTCCCCTATTTCTATGATCCTCAAGTCTATCTCTTTCATGTCTCTGAATCACTGGATAAATCCCACCTAGCTCCCTTCTAGGTTGAAGACATTATGGTGCTATGTGTCCTCTCTCTCCATAATTGAAACAATGTATTTGTTCCAACCTATTCCTTGGCTGCCTTTCTCCTTGTGGCCTTTTTACTTGATTTTGAATCCTTTGGATAACAAGGTTTAGATGGCCAATATACTTAGTAAGCCTCTAGATCTCTTGATGCAACCCATCTTGGAGCCTCCACTGGAACTCCTCTTTACAAATGCATGTCAATAGGTAGAGGATACACTACAAGACCATGTTGTACATGTTCCTATTTAATATACATTCTAGCCTCTCCTTCCTTCCTTGCTAGGTCTAGCTTCATAATCTTCTTTCTCCATTGCTCATTTGCTATCCTTACAACTACAATGTGTCAGGATCCTTCAACTCTAATTTTTCCTTGATACTCCCATGGAGCACACCAATAAACCTATCCTTCTTCAAGAAGTCAGGAGGTACCTGATTCTCCCCCTAGGGCTTTGAGTATCCTTCTCCAAACAACCTCAAACCTATCCACGAAGGCTGGCATCTCCTCATCCTCAGTGTGGTACAACTTGCTAAGCTCCCTCCAAAGGTCTTTAGAACTATCTGCCTTCCCATATTTCCTCCTTAATGACTCTTTCAACCTATCCCAATTCCGTTTCTCAACATCTATAACCACATCTTCATATCATTCCGTGGATGGTGGCTGGTCCTTCCAAGAGTAGACCCACCATCCTTAGCTTGTATGCATATTCATCCATGTTGCTACTCAAGGCTGCCAGCTCAATCCTCCAAAAACATTGTTTGACATCCTCGGACCTTTGCCCTCTAAACACTTCATATCCCACTCCTGCGATGATCTCGAGTTGACCAACAAGTGGGCTCCAACCTATAGATTAAGGCTTTAATAAAAGCTCTTCAATCCTTAGTGGGGGCACCAAAACATGAGAGCTCAGGTTAATGGCCTCTATAATAGCAACACCAGGCACAACACACAAGTGAGAGATAAATAGCACATAGTTATATGTACTATTACCCACAACATTAGTATAGGATTAGGTAGACTATGCTAACCTCACATTCTACCATTTGTACTTATCATATTTTACCATTTGTAATTATTTGATCACTTTATATACTTTGCACTCTTGTACGCTTACATATATTTACATGAAGTTTGATTTTTGTTCAACTTTAAGCATAAATGTAAATTGTTGAAGTATGTGCTTACCGATGTTATAATCTGCCATGTTGAATTGATCTCTGGTCAGTTGTGTGCTTGACCTTTGAGAGAGAGAGAGAGAGAGAGAAAGAGAGAGAGAGAGAGAGAGAGAGAGAGAGAGAGAGAGAACCGTCACATTGTAATGTGTATATGTGAGAGAGACAGAGAGAACCGTCGCACTATTATGCCAGTTTTCAATCGAGTAAAATAGCCATTAGGGGTTGCTTATGTGTTGCCCATCATTGCTTCAACAACTCACTGAAGGGCTTGTCTTTAAGCAATATGCCAATGCACCAGGCATCATTTAAGCCATGCTACAGGTGTCGCTTAAGCGATGTTTAAATGTCGTTGTGGGTGTCATATAAGAGACACACCATAGTGATGCCTAAAGTGATGAAAACAGGCATCGCTCTACGGAGGTGGTGTGTTGTAGTGTTTTGTATGGGCTTGAGTAACAACTTTTGCATTGTCTTTGCCCCTAGCCTTTCTCCATTTCTCCTTATCTCCAACATCATTATCTATTTCACAAGCACAAAGTAAGTTAAAGTTAACATGCACACAGCGTATATGTACTGGTTAGCAAGAGTGGGGACCAAATTATGAGTAAAGTCAATGTCAATGTTGGTTTCTATACGCTCATCTTCTTCACCTGCACCGCTAGCCCTACTCCCTTTCTTCTTGTCTCGAGCACCATTATCTATTTTAGCAACATAGTGTCACTTGAATGAAGTTAATATGCACAAAGTGTGTATGTATAAGTTGGCAAGAGTGGGAACTGAAATACCTATAAAGTCACCTTCAAGATTGGTATCCACTGCTGGTTGGCAAGAGTGGGAACTAAAATACCTATAAAGTTACTGTCAAGATTGGTATCCATTCGCTGCCTACGACTATGGACATCTTCTTCACTTGCATGCATACCTCTAAGACAACAGTCACATGATTTTATTTCTCTACATTTAATTTTAGTGTACATACATATTGGGCTAAGGACAACATGCCTTTTTCCTCACCGGCTAAGTAAGGGCAGCCAGACACCCAACACTTAGCAATCTCAGGGATCTCCTCATCACAATGAGTCTACACACACCGATTTCATGGCACAAGTGATTGAAAAACATAGAGGGGGTGTGGTATTGAAGTTTGTAGCCCAGCATGAATGCCCCAACTACATATGTAGTGAATACATTTTGTATTCTCAATATAGTGAAGTTATGAAGAGGTGGGTGGCAAGGCATGAAGAGGTGAAGAGGTGGGTGGCAAGGCATGAAGAGGTGAGGAGAAAGTGATAATGAGGAGACGAGAGCATTTAGGATGAATTCAAGAGGCTTGCCATTTCCTCTAGAGCTTGTATCACTTCTAAATGATTTTATCATTGATTGGCCTTATGAAGAAATGGAAAGGGCCAAAGAACATGGTGAGAAAGAAGAAGAATGGGAGTACACAAGAGGATATGCGAGCCTCATGTAAGTGTATCTCTACTTTCTCTTTCTTAATTCAAGTAGAATCTAATGATATGCTTATTCATTATCATAAATATATTTCATTTGGTGTTACTGGTAGTATAAGGTATACAATGGGCATTTTTGCACTCAACGCATAGTATAAGGTATACAATGCTATGTGGTCTAAAGGAAGGCATTTTTGCACTCAACGCATAGATACAAAGAGAAATACCTAAGATTGTGGGGTTATGGCAAACTTTAAGCAAGAGAGTGGAGTAATGCTTGATTATTGTGACATGATTCAAAACATCCTAAAGGTTTGATTTAGGACATTCCAAATTTTTATATTGGATGTGAAGTGGTTCAAGGATGTGGTGTGTGGAGGCACTAAAGCAACCATGAAAAGGCATCCAAATGGATTTATGGTGATTGATTCCACAAAATTTTGGTAAATAGAGAGAGGCACATTTATGCTACCTCACCATTGTGAACAAGTAAATTCTATCCTCACCATTGTGAACAAGTAAATTCTATCCTTTTATTATATCATCCTTATGCATGTTTAATTTACACTATTTGTTTCTTCTTACAAAGTTGTGTTGCATGTAGATATAAATGATAAGAAATGGTGGTATATCATACAAGTTTCTCCTTGTTCAAAGACTATTTTTCAAGATAGGGATGTTTAAGAGCTTATAGATGAAGTGCGATTGGAAATGAACATGTAGAGGGTCAAGTAGTACAAGATGAAGAACATCAGATACCACTAACTAATCAAGATGAAGGTGTCTCTATCCAAGATGATGAGGAAGGAATTGAATCTAAGCATAATGATGATGATGATGATTCAAGTAGCAATGGGATAGATTTTTTTATTGATCTTGTAATGGGATATATGAATCTTGAGACAGACTAGCATGTATGGATTTGATGGAAGATGCGATAAATGTTGAGCCAAGCTCATGCTAATATATTAATCACTTTCTCAATTTACCAGTCTTGATTTACTCTATATTTTATTGTATTACATTACATTTTGTCACTTCTTCTTTTGTGATATTGGGATATTGTCACCTCACTTCACTCACACACACTCACTAACATGCATTAGGGAGAGAGATTAGCAAGAGCAAGACTCAATTGCACAATGGGAGAGCTAGTAGCCCCATGGATCCACTCGTAAAGTTTCGCTTGCATTAGAGGCAATATGAGCGCGATGTCCCACCCAAACATGCTATTTCTTACATATGGAACCCCTTGGGCACTATGCAAAAAATAGCGAATGGCAACCCACCATCCCACCAATCCGGCATGAAATGGTGGTTACACTTTGCGAGTGGAGTGGTAGGATCCCCATGGATCCACTCGCAAAGTATCACCCGCATCGCAGATGCCATTCGAGCGTCATGTTCCACCCAAACCTGCAAGGAGAGCTTGAATGGAGCCCTGCACCTATCCTCCAAAAGTGTAGCTACCATCAGCATATAACTTTGACGGGCTTTTTGTCATCAAGGAGAGCTTCGAGTACAATGAGCCCTCCCTCTCTTTTAGTGTCATCCATAAAACTCCATTTTTTAGAGAAACATGCTGCTTTCCAATGAAATGTACCCTCACCCTAAAAACAGCAACTCTCATGTTTTTCCGTGCACACTTCATAATAGTCCAGGCTCAACTCCTAGCACCAACGATTGCTGATTGCAATTCCAACTCACAAACAAGAAGCTACTTTAAGTACTTCATAGCTTGGCAAGATAAGAGTCGAAGGACTAGCCAGCAGGTAGGATAAACATGATTAAAAAGGTAGGATTTACCCTAGATCCCAGGGCATTGGCTTAGGTATTGGAATAAACCTAACCAAAATTATTTAAATATACCTAGGCTAAGGCTTATATTATATAATAAGGGCAAGGGTCAAAATAAATTCAGTGGGTTGTGGGCTAAGGTTAAAAAGGGGTTGAGAGAAAACTATGGGTTGCTATAATACCATATGGAATTGGGCAATGGTTTGTGAAAAATGGTAAGTAGTATTCCAGCTTGTGGTTTTGGTTAGATGGTAGTTACCAAATGGTAGTTACCAAAGTGGTTTGGTGGTGTTGGGCTCCTTATTGTATTACTTTACTAAGTGATGCTTGAGTTCGCCTTAGTCTAGCCCACAAATTAAGATTCATGCATGCGTTTGACCCCCTTTTTCTCCCTCGTGAGATTGATTAGATCTCCACACTCCGCCTCCATGAAGAATTATTTGTGGACACGTTATCTTACATGGACACCCACATCAAGCCGCACTCTGTCTCTTTGGCCACCGACGACAGGGCCCCCACAAACCTCCTAGAGTACATCAAGCACAACAAAAGGCCCTTCCAAAAGCGGATCAAAAGATTTGAAGCAATGGCTATGAAATCTGGACACTTCCTAGAGCTTGACAAGAAGCAAGTACGCAAGCTCAACAGAGGTGCCATTGGGCATCGCTTCCTATCATGGCTGGCCTGCTTTGTTTTCTTCCTTTCAGAAGGAGAGGAGGAAGAGGAGGTCAAAATTCCACCGGTGGATTCATCCACAACAAGGAAGAGCCTCAGAGTGCAATGCACACAGGTGTCAGTGAAAGCCTGATCGTCGCAAAATAATTTCTAGGAGGTGCACTGGCGCGCTCGTAGAAAATCCGTGCCACTTTGAGGCTAGTGCAAACGGCCCTGCAATTGAAGATGAAGATAACTCTGCCCCCCTTCTTGAGATAGAGATTGACTCTCTATGTCCGGTTTTGGTAGGGGGGAGCTTTTCATTTTTTTGCATGACATTGAAAAGTCATGTGGCCTTGTAATAGTGTGTGTGCACAACCATGAAAGGTTGGCTCACTCAAAAAATGATCGTAGGCTCAAATGTGATCGTAGGATCAAAAGAGCTCAAACAATCACTTGAAGTTGTGGCCCGTGGTATCAATTGCCACATCCAATCATATGTATTCCCATCGTTTTCATCCATTCTCATCCAATCATATCATATTACATCTCATCACATCTATCCACATCACATCTCATCACATCTATCCACATCACATCACATCACATTCATCCACATCACATCTCATCACATCCAATTACATCTATTTAGATCATCATCACATCACGTCACATCCATCCTCATCACATCTCATCCATTCACATCTACCCATATCCACATCACATCCATTCACATCACATCTCATCTATTCACATCTACCCCGATCCACATCACATCACATCACATCCATTCACCTCACATCTCATCCATTCACATCTATCTAGATCCACATTCAGCCACCTTACATCTCATCTATCCATTCACATTACATCACATCCATTCAGATATCATCATATCACATTACATCCATTTACATCTCATCGCATCCATTGACATCTCATCACACCCATCACACCCATCACACCCATTCACATCCATCACATTCATTGCATCCTTATTCCATCCACATCTATCCTTATCACATCACATTCATTCCATCCATATCACATCACATTCATTCCATCCACATTACATCACGTCCACATCTATTCACATCACATCTCATCCATTCACATCTACCCCGATCCACATCACATCACATCACATCCATTCACATCTCATCACATTCATCCACATCCATCCATTCATTCACATTCACATCTATCCACATCCATGCATTCATTCACATGCACATCTATTCACATCCATCCATTCATTCACATGCACATCTATCCACATCCATCCATTCATTCACATTCACATCTATCCACATCCATCCATTCATTCACATGCATATCTATCACTTCACATCTCATTCTCATCCATTTGCATCACATCACCCCCATTCACATATTATTCACATCTCATTCACATCTCATCACATTCACATCCACATCCATTTACATCACATCACATCTCATCACATCCACTCACATCTCCTCACATCACATTCACATCTTATCACATTTACATCCACATCCATTTACATCACATCACATCTTATCCAAATCTCATCACATCCACTCGCATCTCCTCATATCACATTCACATCTTATAACATTCACATCCACATCCACATCCATTTACATCACATCACATCTCATCCACATCTCATTACATCTCCTCACATCACATTCACATCCACATCCATTTACATCACATCATGTCTCATCCACATCTCATCACATCCACTCACATCTCCTCACATCACATTCACATCCACATCCATTTACATCTCATCACGTCTCATCCACATCTCATCACATCCACTCACATCTCCTCACATCACATCCACTCACATCTCCTCACATCACATTCACATCCACATCCATTTACATCACATCACATCTCATCACATCCACTCACATCTCCTCACATCACATTCACATCTTATCACATCACGTTTACATCTCCTCTTATCACATTCACATCTCATCTAATCACATCGCATCAATTTACATCCTGTCACATTTATTTACATTCATTCGGCTCTACATCACATCGTATCACATCCACTTGTAGTAGTGTTTTCTACTTTTGATATCGATGGGACTTTTCTAAGTTTCTGCCAATTGCTTGGCCTAGTTAAAGGTACTTTTTCTCGATGGATATTTTCATATTCTTTCTCAAATTTCTCAAGTGAAATATATTCAATATTCTTCTTTTGAGTAAAAGATTCATGGGATTCACAAAAATTAATTCTACCCATATTTTCCAATAAAATTAATAATGCTCAAAATTTCACTTTTGATAAATACTCATAATTTGAATTATGCCAAAAATTACTCTTTTACCATTTAATTACTTGGATATCAAATATCATGGGAATTCCTCTTTTTGCATAAAAATAAATTTACCCAAAATTTCTCTTTTACCATTTAATTACTTGGATCTCAATTATCATGGGAATTCCTCTTTTTGCATAAAATAAATTTACCAAAAAATTTTCTTTTACCATTTAATTACTTGGATCTCAATTATCATGGGAATTCCTCTTTTGCATAAAAATAAATTTACCAAAATTTACTCTTTTCTCGTAATCAATCAATTATGCATAATAAAAATTATTTCTCATGAATATGATGAAAATCATTCTTTTTGCATAGGATGTCCAATCCTAGAATATGGTAGGAAGTCCTCTTTTAGCATTATGCATAAAAATAAGATATGTATTATTTTCTAAAAATTTTACCATAGCTTCGCTGTTATTATTGATAATTCTCAAATTTTTCTAAAGAATAAAAACTTGTAATGGAAATATGATAGTAGTTCCTCTTTTATGCTTAAAATTAGATTATGAATTTAAATCATAATTTTAACCATAATCATAAACTTAATTATGATTATTCCACTAGATTAAGCTAATTCTATTATTTCTCTTTTTCCAAATTGATAAGATAATCTATTTCTGATTTAGAATCAATCAAAGTAGTTTTTAACTACTTATAAATAATCTACTTATAAATAATCAAAGTAGTTTTTAACTAATAAATAATCTAAAAGAAATAACCATTATTTTGTTAACATAAAATCATAAAAATACCATTTTCTTAATCTCTAGCTTATCAAGCCTAGAGTTTAGCTTTGAATTAAGAGACTATCATTAAGAAGCATTCTTTTTCAAGGGATTTAGCCATAAAGATGGCTATTCTTTTAGAGAGAGAGATTTACTTAAAGAGAGCATTACAAATAAATATAAAGATTAACTTTCTCTTAATTAAGCATTAAGACTTTAAGGGAAAGCTTGATTTGAATTAAAACAATTATTTAGAAAGCTTCTCAAGCTTGAGAGGGGTTGAGAAGAAGAAAGTCATTGACATAAATTGGAAGAAACCATAAAAATTGATTTTACCTTTAAGTTTAGCTTGATTCTCTATTAGTAGTGAAGCCCCCGACCAATCAATTTTAGACACTAGGAGGATTTTTATATCCAAAGATATCTAAATTTTGGATTGTCTTTCTCTAGATATTTTCTCTCTCTAGGCCAAAATAAGGTAAAACAAGATCTTTCTCCTATTTCAGAGGGGAATAATTTCAAGAACAGAAGGGGAGGTTCTTACACCTTTACACCTCAAAAGCTGGAGGGAGGAATCTCACACAATGATTCTTTATCTTTGAATTTGGATTCTTGTTCAAGTAGAGATGATTTCTCAAGTGAAATATATTCAATATTCTTCTTTTTGAGTGAAAGATTCATGGGATTTACAAGAATCAATTCTACCCATATTTCCCAATAAAAATAATAATGCTCAAAATTTCACTTTTGATAAATACTCATAATACTATACTGAAAATTCCTCTTTTACCATTTAATTACTTGGATCTCAAATATCATGGGAATTCCTCTTTTTGCATAAAAATAAATTTACCAAATTGTACTCTTTTCTCATTATCAATTAATTATGCATAATTACCAAAAAATTTATTTCTCATGAATATGACAAAAATCATTCTTTTGCATAGGATGTCCAATCCTAGAATATGGTAGGAAGTCCTCTTTTAGCATTATGCATAAAAATAAGATATGTATTATTTTTTAAAAATTTTGCCATAGCTTCGCTGCTATTACTGATAATTCTCATTTTTTTTCTAAAGAATAAAAGCTTGTAATGAAAATATGATAGTAGTTCCTCTTTTATGCTTAAAATCAAACTATGAATTTAAATCATAATTTTAATCATAATCATAAACTTAATTATGATTATTCCACTAGATTAAGCTAATTCCATTATTTCTCTTTTTCCAAATTGATAGGATAATCTATTTCTCATTTAGAATCAATCAAAGTAGTTTTTAAGTAATTATAAATAATCTAAAAGAAATAACCATGATTTTGTTAACACAAAATCATAAAAATACCATTTTCTTAATCTCTAGCTTATCAAGCCTAGAGTTTAGCTTTGAATTAAGAGACTATCATTGAGAAGCATCCTTTTTCAAAGGATTTAGCCATAAAGATGGCTATTCTTTTAGAGAGAGAGATTTACTTAAAGAAAGCATTACAAATAAGCATAAAGATTAACTTTCTCTTAATTAAGCATTAAGACTTTAAGGGAAAGCTTGATTTGAATTAAAACATTCATTTAAAAAGCTTCTCAAGCCTGAGAGGGGTTGAGAAGAAGAAATCCATTGAGATAAATTAAAAAAACCATAAAAATTGATTTTACCTCCAAGTTTGGCTTGATTCTCTATTAGTGAAGCCCCCAACCAATCAATTGGTCCACCAAGAGGAGAAAAGCAACTCCAAGAGTTGTTGTAGAGAGAGAGAGAGAGAGAGAGCTCCCAAGAGAGAAATTTAATGGATAATAGAAAATATGATTATTTTAATATAATCCTAGCATGGTATAGCTGATTACTATGTCATCAATCACACCTATAAAATCATGCCAATCTGTTCGTGACCCTCAAATTATGATTGTATATCCCCGACCAATGGTCTATTTATAGGTGAGGGAGGCCACTAACCAAGTCCAACTGGGTTCTAGAATTTTTCAGGTTCAGTTTGACTCAATTTGGACAAGATTTAGACCAGCTTGGCTCCCTTTTTTATTTGGTTTGATCCAGGAGAGAGAGGAGAGATTAAAAACCCTTCCACATATGTGAAAAAGGTTCCTACCTCAAGAGTCCCCCTCTCCTTACCAAGGTGTCAAAAATGCATCATTAATCTAAAATATCTCATTTGTTTAGTAATATCTCATAATTTTTAACTAATAAACCTTGTACTCAGTCAACTCTTCATCTTATGTGAGCATTTAGTCATTTTTGGATAATTTCTTTTATTCTTTGTATTTATCTCATCCCAACACTTGGATTAATCCAATTAGCCCATTGGAACCGTAATAGGACCATAATCTAAAAATTTCTGAAAATGTAGACCCTTAGGCTAAGGTCCCTTACACCCTTTTCAATTAATTCCTAATACACATTGGAAAGTTCATTTTGAACTTCTCTTTTAGGGGAATTCATTTTAGACACTAGGAGGATTTTTATATCCAAAGATATCTAAATTTTAGATTATCTCTCTAGACATTTTCTCTCTCTAGGTCAAAACAGGGTAAAACAAGATCATTCTCCTATTTCAGAGAGGGGAAAAATTTCAAGAACAGAAGGGGAGGTTCTTGCACCTTTACACCTCAAAAGCTAGAGAGAGGAATCTTACAGAATGATTCTTTATCTTTGAATTTGGATTCTTGTTCAAGAAGAGTTGATTTTACATCTTGAAGTTTAGTGTTGGGCACATTTTTAAGCATAGCAAAAATTGATTCATAAGGTTCTTTGTCAACACTTTTTAGCAATACAGTAATAGATTCATCTTCCTCGATGACTTTCTTTAATGCACTAAGTTGTTGTTTGATTACTGATGTATTGTGCCATGATCTCTATCTCCTTCTTGTCAAGCTTGTAGAACTACATGAGAAAGTTGATCTTTGAGCTCTTTGAGTCGGTGCCAAAAATCTTGTTAAGTTCCTGCCATGCCAACTTGGCATCCTTGATGCGAGTAATGTGACTAATCACATCATCACCAAGATTTTGAGAGATGAGGCCCAATGCTTTGTTGTTTTGAAGTGGCTCAACCTCCACTTCTTCATCCTCAATAAGGTGTCAAAGCTCCTTACGCATAAGCAAGTACATGTTCTTGCTTTGCCATGTGTAAAAACCATCACCATTAAACCTTGAAACAACTTCAACACGTTCTATACTGAGAAGGTCTTACTAACAAGCTTTTATTTTTCTTTGTTAGCAGTGTCTAATCTCGTACAAATTTGTAGTTAAAACCTATTGATTCTCTTAAAATTATTTGATGAGAGGGTCTTACCACAAGTTTGTGACAAATGTCATGGCAGTGTCTTTTACTCTTTACAAACAATGAGGGCTTGAGTGCATTAGAGTGGTTAAGATTTAATGCAAGAGAGTGGAATGCTTTTGTAGGCAATGACAAATCCTCAAGGCTTAAATCATCCCCAACTTTTCAAACTTGAAGCTTTGATTTACTAACCACCTTCTAATCACACTTAATGAATGTAATTAGTGCTTAATCCTTATGATTAGAGAGGGCCAAAATTGGAGGATGAAATTGGACTCATAGGAAGCAAGGTTGATGGGTATTTTGTATTAACTATACTATGCTTGATAGTAATCAAAGTCCCAACTAGATAATCCGATCAATTTGGGACACAAATCGTGGATTTCACGCCATCCCTCTCACGACAGGTTTTTTTTCCTTCCTGGCTTGTACACTGAAGCATTTGGCGTGGGATTTGGACTGTAGAGGTCTTGTACCATGTATTAGCTTGGGATAGAAGGTCTTGGCCTAATTGTATGCACAGACGGCAAATGGATGAAAAAACGAGTCTGTCGTTTTGTGCTAAATCAAGCGATTTATGGCATGATTGATGAAGGGCTCTTGGCTGTGCTTTATCTTAGTGTTGAGAAAGAGTCTTGCAAAGTTTCTGCTTGCCTAGCTAGGGTGCCATCTTTGTGTTACCATGGTATCCAATTGATGTTTTTGGCTTTATCAAAGTTGAGAGAAGACTTTCTCTCTCTTTTGCAAGCATCTATAAATAGAAAACACACATACTCTCTCTCTCTCTCTCTCTCTCTCTCTCTCTCTCTCTCTCTCTCTCTCTCTCTCACACACACACACACACACACATGTACTCTCCCTCCCTCTCTTTCTCTCTCTCTCTCTCTCTCTCACACACACACACACATGTACTCTCCCTCCCTCTCTCTCTCTCTCTCTCTCTCTCTCTCTCTCTCACACACACACACACACACTCTCTCTCTCTCTCTCTCTCTCTCTCACACACACACACTCTCTCTCTCTCTCTCTCTCTCTCTCTCTCTCTCTCTCTCTCTCTCTCTCTCTCTCACACACACACACACACACACTCTCTCTCTCTCTCTCTCTCTCTCTCTCTCTCTCTCTCTCTCTCTCTCTCTCTCTCTCTCTCTCTCTCTCGTGAGCCTCTAATAAATAAATAACACTTTCTTTTTTAAGGGCTCTAAATAGAGAGAGAGAGTTTTCTATTTAAAGTCTCCTTTGCACAAGCAAGAGAGCCTCTTAGAGAATTATAAAGTGGGCACGTCCTTTTCCACTCAGTTTTTTTTACATGCATGTCCTACACAACTTTCTTTTATTTGCTTTATTGCCATTGCATTATACATTGTACAATACAACAAGGTATCTGTGTGTGTGTGTGTGTGTGTGTCACACACACACACACATCTCACATATGGCACTTTATCCTGATTGATAGCACCCTTGCCTCATATCAAATGGGAGGTATAGGGTTATGACATGTGTAATTCAGTTCCCTCTTTATGTTTAAACACACCTCTCTCTGTCTTTCTCTCATGCTCATGGTAGACACATTTTGATAAGGTTTTCACTTTTTTGTTACATGAAAGGTAGGGTTTGTGTTTTAAACCATAAAAATACAAAAAAATCTAAATTATATGTACTTTTAAAGGAATTCACTATAATTGGAGAGAGAAAAAAAAGAATTACATGTCATCACTTTCCACTATGGGAGTGGGTACATTCCAACATTGCATCATTAATTAATGCCCTAAGCCTAACCCTTTGCCAATATTAAGCTCTCCAAAAGTAGCAAGTGCAAAGGTCTATCTGCCTATCCCTGCCCTCCGCTCGTTCCACCGACTTTCTACCTCCTCCTCTACTACTGTGGTTGCACACTACACAAAAGCACGGGCTCTAACGATCGAAGGTAGCATAAGTGCTCCAAATCGTAAAGGGGATGGCTATCCTCTTCTTTTTACTAGCGAGAGGACACAAAGAGATGTCGGGAGAGAGAGGTTTTACAGCTACTACAAGAGGGAGGGGCATCTCCCCTCTATAAGATTGGGAGTATATTGCATCTACCTCGGGAAAAGAGCTTCGCTTGCAAATCTTGGATCAATGTCTTCTCACAAAAGATTGGAAGTATGACCCATCAAAAGAGACTCTTGGGGGATTTCGCTACAGCTCAAGCTTATGATGTTAGTTGGCAAGGGATTGTCCAGTCAATATCTGGGGCCCCAATAGAGGAGGAATGATTGCAGGGCATTTTTATGTCTACCTCGAGGAAAGAGGGTCGAGACTATCAGGCACTACTTGTATAGTCCTGGCTTGGGACTCGTTTTGGGCATACTAAGTTGTTTGGGCTGCTAATCATGGTTGTGCCAATTGCAAAGTCTCTTCTTCCTTTGCTCCAGCAACCTAGATTAGTGCCTCTACTACATGCACTTCTTCTAATGTTCTATCGTCATGCATAAGCACTTGTGTGGGGGGTGGTTCGATGGTCATTAGCAGCAGGTGCAACAAGAGCTGTATGGACATGGATATCAATGTAAACGCTTCCTACTTGTAATGACAAAATTACACCAGGTGTCTTTCTAGAGGTTACCTTAACTCCTTTATCATGTGGTCCGTGTATGTAGTAAGATTTGGTTTAGAGGTAGCAGTTGAGGCCAAACCTCTGAGGTAGTGGTTGAGGCGCAGTTGAGGCCAAACCTCTGAGAGGTAGCGGTTGAGGCCAAACCTCTAAGGTAGCCGGCTACGCGGTCAAAAAGACTAGTACTGGTTGGGCTGGTGAGTCTTGGTTAGGCCAAACCTCTGAGGTAGTGGTTGAGGCCAAACCTCTGAGGTAGCCGGCTACGCGATCAAAAAGACTAGTAACTGGTTGGGCTGGTGAGTCTTGGTTAGGGTTCTCATTTCTTGGGACTGGGGATCCTTCCATTGACTCAAATTTAAACAAAGTATCATTGGCAGCTCTATGGACCTGCTTTCCTCTAAATTAGCCTCTAAAACCCGCCCAGATCATAGGTGCATGTGAGTATGGGGTGTTTGAAGGTCCTATGGATGCCCCAAATAATTTTGGGAATTGTTGATTTTTTAATCATAAAAAAAGTTTTTTTTTAATTGTCCAAAGTTTTTCTAACACGTTTTTGGTGTTTCTTAACTCGTCTAGCATAAAAAACAATGTAACTTTTTCGGG
The DNA here is from genome assembly GCF_041138505.1 of Cibotium barometz. Classification (NCBI taxonomy): domain Eukaryota; kingdom Viridiplantae; phylum Streptophyta; class Polypodiopsida; order Cyatheales; family Cibotiaceae; genus Cibotium; species Cibotium barometz. Next base: position 24,639,358 of record NC_141094.1, read on the forward strand.
TCAATCAAACGCTATAGGTGATGGCTCCCATTAGTTAGGCTCCTTAACTATGGAAAAACAGAATTTTTTGGGGTGTTACACAAGTTGCGTGGAAACGATCACAATGGCCTAAAACGTATATTAGGCAAACTTGTGCGTACACTTTTCAAAAAATTTCCCTTTTTTAAGCAGACTTACCTTTTCCTCTTTTTCTTGCTTTTTTTAAAACTATATTGTTTTTTACTTTCATGGTTTTGATTTTCAATTTTATCGAAAAGAGGTATTTTCATAATCTTTTGAATTATAGGCCTACCTAAAAGCATGCACACATTGAATGCGACCAATCTATCCAAAATTATCCAAAATCGGTTAATGTCAAGATTTGAATTTTTGTGAGACTGGTGGCCTAAAAGGCTGTACGCATTACATGCGGCCAACTAGTCAACATACCCCAAAGTAGAAAGAGGATTAAGGTTATTAAACCTGCTCATGGCTAGATCAATCGATTTTGGGTCAAATAGAAACAACGCCGAAGATTCAACCTCATTGCGCCTACACCTAATGGCTTAAGCAGTTGTTCCCATTCACTCACTAACCCATTGTGCAAAAGGTATGCCGTTAAAGTGAAAACTGCACCAAGCGAGAGCTTACAACGCGAACGGTCAAGAGTTCTATTGAACATTAGTGGCTTTACCTCTGAAAGCCACAATGCTTTCTTAGCTTCGCATATGCATTCCATCGAACATTAGTGACTACCTCTAAAAGGGTAATTAACATGCGTATTTGCACTAATTCAAAAACACAAAAATTCATGTGTGTTGCAAATCATCCTCTAATTTTAAATTTTATCCCAAATTTTACACATGAGGAGTCATAATTAGGGTAAAAACTATGCTACGAAGCCAATGCTAAGGTCAATTTAACTAAATTCTTTCCATTATATGCTCATTTGACTGTTTTTTCATTTCAAAAATGTAAAAAGCAGAAAACCAAAAATTGTAAAAACAGTAGAAATTCGAAAAATTGTAATGATAAACACAAATTTGTGATGGAAAACACAATAAATCAGGCAAACAAACACCTTTTGAAGATTTTAATTCTTTAATAAAATAAAAACATAACAATAATTAACCACACACACACATTCAAAATGCACAGTGCCTATGCGATGGGGCTATTCCCTGCTGGTAATGGTGCCACTAATGGAGGGCCCTTACACCATAGGAAAATGGGGGTGTGTCACTCACCTCATTAAATGTTGGTTGCTAGGATTCTCGTGGTTGTTGTTGCTGTAGGAGCACCGAGAGCTCCACTCCACTGCCACCGCCTGCTATCCAATGGAAGCTCAACCCTCCTCTCACTCAATCTCTCTCTCACACATACACAATGAGCATATAACAGCTCTAATTGGATTAGGTAAGAGATTAGCCAAGAAGCAAAAGAATGAAGAAGAAGATCACTCTATTAGTTGTTGCAGAAGAGAATGAGCGGCGAGAGTTACATTTTAGGTTATATAGGTGACCTCTAGGGTTCACACTCTTGGGAGAGCAAAAATAAATGTTTGGTCCTTGGGCTCATTTGGCCACTCTAGCTAGTGTAGACCCCTATTCTAAAGCTGGCACTCTTAACCTAGGATCCCATGGTGCACCTTTAATAGACAAGCGGTGAGCATACACGTAAAATATACAATACGTGGTTTTTCAGTGAATTCCGGCCATTTCAATGCTTGTAGCCCAAAAGAAGTGAAAATAATATGGTGGCTAGCATCGATGCTATAGAGGTCTCCAGAAAGGATTAATAATGGCAATGGGCTCTACGCACTATCACACGAGAGAGAGAGAGAGAGAGAGAGAGAGAGAGAGAGAGAGAGAGAGAGAGAGAGAGAGAGAGAGAGAGAGAGAGAGAGAGTCTTCCCTCACGCCTCTACACCAAGAATTCGCATTGCATTTCTCTTTGTGTAGGCTGTAATAAGGAGTGTGTTGTGTTCCACCAGAGAGAGAGAAGCCTTGTCTTGCTATTCCTCCCTTTAGAGAGGGAGGATATCTGTGTAAACCTTATCCACAGAGTCTCCCAAAAAAAACAATCAGATTTTTCCACCATAAACAAATCTTATCTTGTTTTTGGAGTAAGGTCGCTCACGGAAAGTGAGGTCGTCGTCTGCTTTGATACCAATGCTGCATTGCCCCCTAGGAAGACACCATAGAGGAGGGCTCTTGTTCACCACCCAACCGTACAGAAATTGTGGATAAGCTGGATCCACACTGCCGGGCTTATGTAGTGGACTGCCTACCCACACTTGCCCAGTCGCTCGTGGTCCTTCGACCCGAGCACCTCACCCCCTGAACCCCGAACACTCACGCCAAGATATGATGATCGGGCTCCGTGTCTAGTTGAGCCCTACATAACCTGTTTACAAGCTACATGACATGTATACACCAATTTTTCATTCAATTGAAAGAATTAGCCTAATCTTTTAAGATTTTTGCATTTTTTAAACCCTTTTTTTTACAAAAATTGACATATATTTGACAATGAAAGTATTTACTTAATGCTAACAACTCTCAATGCAACAAAAACAACAAAAAACAATGAAAACCAAAAATCTTTGTGTATAGAAATGAACCATATCTTCTTTTTTCAAGCAAAAAACATTTAAAACAAGTCCTTTCTTTTTTTCAAGCAAAAAACATTTAAAACAAGTCCTTTCTTTTTCACACACACACACATGCAACCAAGATCCATGAGCATGATTTCCAAAATCATTAAGCTAAGCTAGTAATGCAAAAGAGGGAAGACAACAAGCCACTCCCCAATAGTGGTGCCAAAGATGTTATTTCCTATGCCAACCTAGGCTAGGATGGAAATGCAACTGTCGTGTTGGGAACTTACTTGTTACCCGCACTGAGCTAAACTCTGAGGCCCCAAAATGAACCAACAAAAGATTAAGCACATTCTCATAGTGACAAAGCAAAGACCTTCAAAGGAATGATGATTATAATAATGCCAAGCATTTTCCAAACCCCCATGATAACAATTTTGCATTTGTAAGGTTTTTTCGCTATAAGCATTGGATTACTCACCATAAATAGTCCCAAAAGTTTAAAAAAATCCTCATAGCCTTCATTGAATATGTAAGATTTACTCTTATGCATGTTGCAAGGTTATTTGAGTAGTCTCTTAGTGCTTTCCTCTCAAATCATGTGCCACCTAGACAAAGCACATATGCGAAACTTCAACATTAGTTTAAGATTAGTGCTAAAGGTCTCTATTGTGCTTTTATTTTGGGGGGGGGGCACGGTTAGGAATTTGAAAGTACACTACTCACAGAAACTAGATGCCATCGCTTGCATAGAGGGATATTTGAACCTATATCACCTAGGGACTCTCAAACTCCTCCCTTACCACCACTGCTTTAATGTGTGATTGGCAATTTCAATTATGCTTTCAGTAATTATCAAATTCAATCCCTTGTCTCAAAAGGTTAATGCCACTAGCACTTAGTTTAAGGTTTAGTTTCCATTTCTTGAAGGGTCAAAAGTCTATCAACTCTTTATTGATGAAGAGCTAATGGTTAGGTATAATCTTGGCTCTATCCTTACTTGAAACTTTCCTTACTTGACCATTTTTTTCATACTTTGTTCCTAGAGTAGTGTAATCGAGATGTTTGTTGATGCTTCCACACAAACAATGCACTTACTTTTACATTTACTCACTGAATGTGATTGAATGCTTCCCTCACAAACAATGCACTTACTTTTACATTTACTCACTGAATGTGATTGAATGCTTCCCTCACAAGCAATGCACTTACTTTTACATTTACTCACTGAATGTGATTGAATGCTTCCCTCACAAGCAATGCACTTACTTTTACATTTACTCATTGAATGTGATTAAATGTACTTGACCACATTATTCAAAGTAGTCTCATTCAGCTCGCGAGATGTAACTCATTTTGTTGCATAAGGGGCTTGCTCCACCTTTGTCAAAGAGACATCAACATTTGTAACAAATTGTTGAGGTAGCTATGACGGTATAAACCCTCATTGAGAAGAAGTTGCTTTGAATTGTGAATTGGTTTAAAAAACATGTTTAAATGGAAATCATGACTTGAAGGTATACCATTCTTTTGATGGGAAAATGTACAAACGCTTGCCTAGCTAGGGTACTGTGACACGAAGTTGGGGTTTGGACTTCGGTCACTTCTCAGAATCAAAACACACTTGTATGAAACCTCATAGCCTCCTCACCTCCCTTTCTCTCCCTAGATTAAGATAAAGATATACACATCGAAGGTGAGATCATAATTCATGGAGGGAAAGATGAAAGGCTCCGAAGAAGCAAGAATTTCTGCCAGTCTTGCAGCTCCAAACAAAAGGGCGATTTGGTCAGAACATAATAAAGCAAATGAATATAGAAATCACTTACAAGAGGATAAGACACATGGGATTGGCCTTTTGATAAGAGATTAGGAGGAAAGAATGGCCAAAAAGCTATAAAACTAGAGATACACAGAGAATTGCAGTTTTAAATCCATATAGGCTATGTGAGAGAGGATTATATAGATGCGTAGAGCTTGAAGAGAGCTTCGCGTCTATATAAAAACTTTCAAAAACGGGCAACCGAGCGAAAAGTTATGAGCATTTTACTACAAGACTATAAAACTGCCAAAATTCTATAAAAACAGAGATACACAGAGAATTGCAGTTTTAAATCCATATAGGCTGTGCAAGAGGGGATTAGATAGATGCGTAGAGCTTGAAGAGAGCTTCGTGCCCATATAAAAACTTTCAGAAACGGACAACAGAACGAAAAGTTATGAGCATTTTACTACAAGACTATAAAACTGCCAAAATTCGCCTAAAAATTAGCAACTTTGGGAGAAATTCTGATCATCAATGAAGTAAGGGATTAAGAAATTAGTTACATGAGTGGAAAGAGCATAGAAAGAGCTTCCTAGCCATATGATCAATTTAAGAAACCAACACCCGAGTGATGAGTAATTATCGGTTGAAATTTGGGTATTGGACCATAAAAACTGCACTTCTCTCTCTTTGCATGAAACCTCAATTTTCGCATAGCCTCTTTCCCTTCATCTCCTTCATGATTCAAGCTAGAGGGTAAGGGTTAACATTGCTCAGCGGACAATCGTAAAGATTTACCTATGGTCCCCAAAGTCTTTCCACATGCTCATTACCGCTAAAACCATTGGTACCTCCAAAAGAGGGCGGCAATAAGGCAAGGGCTACCTTGAGAAGTCACAGGCCCGCCAAGATAATAACTCCTTATCCCACTTATCATGAATCATCAAAGAGGTCCAAAATTGGGTTAAGCATGAGGAGCTAATGCTAAATGAGACCTTCACATGTAAAGAGGGTGTTGGAATAAGGGTTTGAAGATAAGAGAATGGCAATGACACAAAATGCTCAATTGAGGAGGCTCATTCCTTGATTTGAAAGGGAGAGGAGGGCTCTTTTTATAGGTGGAGAATCACCCTCTCTTCCATTGTTACAAATTACAACATAAAAATCTTCAACCCTTCAGTGACATAAGGGTAGATATCACCATCAATTGTCCTCTTAGGCTAAGTCTTCTATTGATTATTAAATTGAAGACTTTTTGACTTTGAGAGTGTGATGAGATAATAGCCAAGCCTAAGTGGCATGTAGGTGGAGATCCCACTTACACATGACGGAATTCTCCTCTTCCATGTAGGCATTCTAGAAGAATCTTTCCCAATTATGCACCTACACACACTCCTCCGCATGCCTTCCACACTCCCCAACTTGTAGCCTTATGGTGAATACCATATTAATAATACAATAAAAATCCATGTGAGAATGAAGGCCCACTTTTATTTTCCACATCACTAGCCTATCTACCATACCAAAGTATTTATCAAGCATACTTGTGGCATTTACAATGTGTGCACCCTAAATCAAGTAAAACCATTATATTTGAAGATAGAATGCTGTTATCGGGGTAGCCGCCAAGCCACCGCGTCACCACGCCGTTATTCCATTGTGGGTTCCGCAATCTTCTTGGACAAGCTTCCACCTTATTACCATTGAGAAACCATCAAAATATGCACAAAATTGACAATGAAAGATATCAATTTTTCACGTCACATCTTTCCCCCCCCAGCAGATCCTCCATGCTTGTCTGGGGGGTCTGCTAGCCATGGTGCTCAAGGGTAGAATATCTTTAGCCGACACTCATTGGCACGTCCGGGAACCTCCTGGCCACTTGCATCCTCTAGAAGATAGGTGTTATTTTTGAACTTTTGCTTTATCCTGAAGGGGCCTTCCCATCGTCGAAGAAGCTTCTTATCTAGCCGTTTCTCCACACGGCCATCATACCTCATGTACTAAGCTTCCTTGCTTGAGTTCTGGCTTCTTCTTCTTCTTCATGAGAGTGTCATGTCTTGCCTTGCGCCGTTGTTGTGTAGCCTCCAAATTTTGAAGTGCCTGAAGTCGCCTCTCATCCAAGATTTCCAGTTGTGCTAGGCGTTGGGCATGTGTTTCTTCTTCATTATTCAAGCGTGCAAAAGATGTGCGAAGGCTTGTGATTTCCAATTCTATTGGCAAAATAGCCTCCACTCCATAAACTAACTGAAAAGGTGTGAAACCAAGAGAGAGTTTGTGAGTTGTCCTATAGGCCCATAGGACCTCTAGCAAATGCACATCCCACTTTCTCTTCATAGTATCCACTAGCTTAGACAAAGATCCACAAAGCAGTCCATTAGTTTTTTCTACTAAACCATTACATTGGGGATAATAGGGAGTTGACATAGCATGCTTTATTTTTAATTTCTGCACCAAAGCTTCAATCAAGTCATTCCTGAAAGACCTCCCCCCATCCGTAAGGATTTCTAATGGACATCCAAATCGGGCACATATGTATTCCCTGAGAAAGGACGCCACAGCCACACTGCTTTATTATTGACCATTGCCTTTGCTTCTGCCCACCTTGTTGCATAATCTGTGGCCACCAATATGTAATACTTCCCATGTGAGGAACGAGGAAGTGGGCCTACAAAATCTAATCCCCACCTTTCAAATGGACCATATGCTGGGATAGGGTTTAAGGGTCCGGGAACCAATTGCTTATGCCCATATGCCTGGCATACTTCGTAGCTTCTGCACCACTCATAGACATCTTTGCTGAGTCGAGGCCAATAATACCCTGTGTTAAGGATCCTCCGCCGAGTTGTGCTGGCTGAGGCAAAGTGACCTGAACATTCATGACATAATTCCATAATCCTTTTAGATTCTTCCAGGCTCACTACCCTCCTAAGGATCTTATCCTTACCTTGCTTGTAAAGAACATCCCCTAGAACTGTGTAAGGATGAGCTTTCCTGGTAAGCCTTTGCTTCTGTTGAGGATTCAATCCAGGAGGGAAGTATCCTGTATCTAAATAGTGTTGAACATCTTGGAGCTCAGGCCAACCTGTATCCATTAATGCAAGAGTAGCTACTTTGAAAGAAGCCAAGGTTTTAGTAGCCAATTCATCAGCCTTTTGATTATCCTTCCTATTAACATGCACAAATTTACAAAACTCAAAAGCTTCTTTCAACTCCATTGCCCTTTTATGCAATTCTTGGAGATTAGGACTCCTTACCTTATACTCTCCTTTCATTTGTCGGATGACCAATTGTGAATCCCCTTTAACCTCTACCTCTTCAATTCCATCTTTTATGCAATCTTCTAATCCCCAAATTAATGCATTATACTCAGCCACATTATTTGATATAGCCTTTGGAAATTCCCTACCCTTGGCCCATACCTCTTTTCCTTCTGGATCGAATAAAACTATCCCCCCAACCCCACATTGCCTGGAAGGGCTAAAGGCTCCATCAAAATGCATAGTGAAAGCAGTTGGTGGCGTTTCCAAATCTTCATATACCTCTTCCTTTTCTCCTGTTTCTTCTTCCTCTTCCTTCCTGTGGTAAGCAAATCTGCAAGAGAGGCCCTAGTGGTGTTTTTTGTAATAAAAGTGAAAGAGAATTCTTGAAGCTCACAAATCCACTTTGCAAACTTCCCTCTTGCAGGATTGGGTTTGTGGACCAAGAATTGTAAAGAAAGTTGAGATGTGAGGAAGAAAAAAGGGTGAGGTAACAAGTATGACCTGAACTTCTTTACTGCAAAAACAAGAGACAAACCACCTTTCTTCATTTCACCATACCTCTCCTCGGCATCAGTGAGTTGTCGGCTTGCATAATACACTGGTTGCATACGCCCTTGCTCTCCCTTTTGCAAGAGTATAGCACCCACTGAATGTGATGAGACACTTGGGTTCACATAAAAGTCCTCCCCCCACCTAGGAGGCTGCACAATTGGACTTTGACTCATGCATTCCTTGAGCAAACAAAAAGATTGAATTTGATCGGGCCCCCATTGGAAAGAAACATTCTTCTTTGTTAATAGATTTATAGGATACATCTTCTCAGAGAACATGTCAAAACAAAGCGTTGGTAGTACTTTGTTTTATCCAAAATCCTCCTTACCTCCCGTACATTGGTAGGTGGTGGAAGGGCCACAATTGCCTACACCTTCTCAGGATCCATCTCTATGCCTTCTTCTAAGATAACATGTCCCAAGAGAACCACCTTCCTTTGTGCCAAGCGGCATTTTCTAGGATTAAGACACCCTTTTGCATCATCAATACTTTGCAAGGCCAACCTCAACTTTTCCAAGTGATCCATGCGGCTTGAGTAAATGCAAAAATCATCCAGAAAGACCCTTATAAACTTCCCCAAGTAAGGTGCAAATACCTGACTCATGAAGTGTTGAAAAGTTGCTGGTGCATTGGTCAAGCCAAATGGCATCACCCTATAGGCATACACTCCCCAAGGGGTGATAAATGAGGTTTTCCTTTGATCTTCTTCACAAATTCGGATTTGAAAGTATCCAGAGTATCCATCACACACTGAATACAACTCATGACCTGCAACTTGATCCAAAATCTCATCCTGAAAGGGTAGAGGGTAATAATCCCTCTTTGTGCATGCATTCAGAGGGCGAAAGTCCACACACACACGCCATTTTCCACCCTTTTTGGGAGTGACTACAACTGGGAAAATCCACTCTGAATTCTCTACTGGAAAAATAAATCCAGCTTCAAGCAAATTAGTTACCTCCTTCTTAAGCACCTCTGCTTGCACTACTCCCAAACACCTCCTTCTTAAGCACCTCTGCGTGCACTACTCCCAAACACCTTAGCCGCTGTACCACTGGCTTACTTTGGGGCTTGAGATCAATCTTGTGCTCTACTAGGGGTAACTTGGCGTACTTGGGAGTAGCTGTTTGCAAAAAAAATCCATCTAACATTTTTAAGTAATCCTCCCTTTCAGTACCTGCAATAAGTTCATTTTGTTGGTGAAGACTAGTGAGGTCCACATCTCCTTTCTTGCACATGGTTGAAGAAGCTTCCCCTTCCAAGGCTCCATTGCCTTCATCCCTTCCTAGGGAAAGACCAAATGCAACTCCCTCCACCTCTCCTTCTGAGATGGAATCCTCGGAGCTACCACTTGTCTCATCGGATGACTCTGACTCTGAACTTTCGGAAGTTGAAGGTTCATCTCTTACCACTTTCTTGCGACGACTCTTGATGTTGTAGAGTGGACCTTCTTATTCTCACCTTGTAGAATAAGATCACCTGTCTCCCACTTTTGAATCGCCTTCACTTGGCGAAGCCATGGCCTACCCAATATCAATGGATAAGCCCTAGCATCAGGCTTTGTAGGAATGACCTGAAAAGTTGTAGGCACAGAAATACCACATACATCCACTCCCAAATTCCTGACAATTCCTAAGGTTTTCACCCTCGTATTATCAGCAAGTTTGATGCGATAGGGAGAGTTGGTAGAAGACAACTTTAAATCAGCATCTTTCATTGTTTTTTCACTCATGACATTGATTGATGCACCTCCATCAATGTATGCATTAGAAATTGTTTGCCCCTCAATGATGACATCAATCACAGGCACATCATCTCCTACATCAATATCCACATTTTGAACCATAGGAGTCCCATTATCCCTCTTCTTCTTTTTCTTAGATTCCCTTGTGCTAGCCAGCTTACCCCATTCTTTTCTGAGCTTTGGAGAGAGTGCCAAAAGCTGCCCAAATGTGATTTGTGTTGTTTTCTCCCTAAGATCTGTCAAGAGGTCATAACTAAGAGATCCTTGTCGAAGAGGAAAATTAGATTATCCAATTTTTCTCCTAGATGACTTCTTCTTCTTCTTATTTTTCTCCTCTTCTTCAGATTTATCTTCTTGTTCTTCTTCCTGACTCCTAGTTTTACGACCCCTTTTTGCCATTAATGGCATCAATGTTTTCTCTTCTTCTTCTGAGCATGTTTCCTCTAAAAGTGCTAAACTTTTATCCTCACTTTTCCTCAACTTTGGACACTCAGTGCGATAGTGCCCCTTCTCTTAACATTCATAGCATGTGACACTACTTCTATCCCTAGGTTTATCCTCAGCTCGTGGAAACCTAGGTGGCCTTGCATTGACTAAGTGTAACTTCAAATCACCAAATTCTGCCATAAGTTGTGCAATGTTATGATCCAAGGATGGAGCTTGTACCTGAGATGAGGCTATCTCTACTCGTGGTGGGGTTGGCACACTCGGAGAAGATTGGAATGTGGACTCAATATGAAGAGTGGCCTCCTTCTTCAAAGTAATACGAAGGGCCTCTTTAAAACTAGTGGGATCTTTGCTAAGAACTTTTCCATGCAAGCGGGGGTCCAAAGCCCTGATAAACTTGCTCATCTTAAGGTGCTCCATTGCTAAAGAACTCTTTGAATCTTCCATAGAAGGTGAAGAAGAAGAAGCAACAACATGTAAAGCAACTTGTTGATATTTTATGAATAAGGCTTCATACCTCACTGAAAAGGCAGAAACTGACTCTCCATCCTTTTGAAAAATTTAATCCAATTGCAATAGTAAAGCATTTGGCGACTCCACTGTCCCGAATCTCTCCTTCATTGCTTTGGTCAACCTTTCCCAATCATTCTTGGACTCCTCTGGCAAAGCCTCATGCCAAGTTAAGGCCACACCCTCCAAGAAATCTGGGAGTATTTCTGCCCTCTCCTTCATAGACCAACCCCTCAAGCGGCATGCTCGGTTAAACTCTCGGAGATAACTCCCCGGGTCTTCTCCTTCCGATCCTTGGAACACCGGAATGTTGAACATCTTGCACCAAAAGATGAGTAGCAACAAGGAAAATTTACTTGTTTCAAAATAGCTTTCCTTTAATCACGGGACCTTAAGGTTGAAATAGAATAATTCTAAGTAAAACCTGCCCGTCAACTCCACCAAAAGATGTGACACGAAGTTGGGGTTTGGACTTCGGTCACTTCTCAGAATCAAAACACACTTGTATGAAACCTCACAGCCTCCTCACCTCCCTTTCTCTCCCTAGATTAAGATAAAGATATACACATCGAAGGTGAGATCATAATTCATGGAGGGAAAGATGAAAGGCTTCGGAGAAGCAAGAATTTCTGCCAGTCTTGCAGCTCCAAACAAAAGGGCGATTTGGTCGGAACATAATAAAGCAAATGAATATAGAAATCACTTACAAGAGGATAAGACACATGGGATTGGCCTTTTGATAAGAGATTAGGAGGAAAGAATGGCCAAAAAGCTATAAAAACAGAGATACACAGAGAATTGCAGTTTTAAATCCATATAGGCTGTGTGAGAGAGGATTATATAGATGTGTAGAGCTTGAAGAGAGTTTCGCGTCTATATAAAAACTTTCAAAAACGGGCAACCGAGCAAAAAGTTATGAGCATTTTACTACAAGACTATAAAACTGCCAAAATTCTATAAAAACAGAGATACACAGAGAATTGCAATTTTAAATCCATATAGGCTATGCAAGAGAGGATTAGATAGATGCGTAGAGCTTGAAGAGAGCTTCGTGCCCATATAAAAACTTTCAGAAACGGACAACAGAACGAAAAGTTATGAGCATTTTACTACAAGACTATAAAACTGCCAAAATTCGCCTAAAAATTAGCAACTTTGGGAGAAATTCTGATCATCAATGAAGTAAGGGATTAAGAAATTAGTTACATGAGTGGAAAGAGCATAGAAAGAGCTTCCTAGCCATATGATCAATTTAAGAAACCAACACCCGAGTGATGAGTAATTATCGGTTGAAATTTGGGTATTGGACCATAAAAACTGCACTTCTCTCTCTTTGCATGAAACCTCAATTTTCGCATAGCCTCTTTCCCTTCATCTCCTTCATGATTCAAGCTAGAGGGTAAGGGTTAACATTGCTCAGCGGACAATCGTAAAGATTTACCTATGGTCCCCAAAGTCTTTCCACATGCTCATTACCGCTAAAACCATTGGTACCTCCAAAAGAGGGCGGCAATAAGGCAAGGGCTACCTTGAGAAGTCACAGGCCCGCCAAGATAATAACTCCTTATCCCACTTATCATGAATCATCAAAGAGGTCCAAAATTGGGTTAAGCATGAGGAGCTAATGCTAAATGAGACCTTCACATGTAAAGAGGGTGTTGGAATAAGGGTTTGAAGATAAGAGAATGGCAATGACACAAAATGCTCAATTGAGGAGGCTCATTCCTTGATTTGAAAGGGAGAGGAGGGCTCTTTTTATAGGTGGAGAATCACCCTCTCTTCCATTGTTACAAATTACAACATAAAAATCTTCAACCCTTCAGTGACATAAGGGTAGATGTCACCATCAATTGTCCTCTTAGGCTAAGTCTTCTATTGATTATTAAATTGAAAACTTTTTGACTTTGAGAGTGTGATGAGATAATAGCCAAGCCTAAGTGGCATGTAGGTGGAGATCCCACTTACACATGGCAGAATTCTCCTCTTCCATGTAGGCATTCTAGAAGAATCTTTCCCAATTATGCACCTACACACACTCCTCCACATGCCTTCCACACTCCCCAACTTGTAGCCTTATGATGAATACCATATTAATAATAAAATAAAAATCCATGTGAGCATGAAGGCCCACTTTTATTTTCCACATCACTAGCCTATCTACCATACCAAAGTATTTATCAAGTATACTTGTGGCATTTACAATGTGTGCACCCTAAATCAAGTAAAACCATTATATTTGAAGATAGAATGCTGTTATCGGGGTAGCCGCCAAGCCGCCGCGTCACCATGCCGTTATTCCATTGTGGGCGCCGCAATCTTCTTGGACAAGCTTCCACCTTATTACCATTGAGAATCCATCAAAATATGCACAAAATTGACAATGAAAGATATCAATTTTTCACGTCACAGTACCATCTTTGTGTTGCCATGGTAGTCCTTGCATCCAATTGATGTTTTTGGCTTTATCAAAGTTGAGAGAAGACTTTCTCTCTCTTTTGCAAGCATCTAATAAATAGAAAACACACATACTCTCTCTCTCTCTCTCTCTCTCTCTCTCTCTCTCTCTCTCTCTCACACACACACACACACACACACACACGTACTCTCTCTCCCTCTCTCTCTCTCACTCTCTCTCTCTCTCTCTCTCTCTCTCTCTCTCGTGAGCCTCTAATAAATAAATAACACTTTCTTTTGTAAGGGCTCTAAATAGAGAGAGAGAGTTTTCTATTTAAAGTCTCCTTTGCACAAGCAAGAGAGCCTCTTAGAGAATTATAAAGTGGGCACGTCCTTTTCCACTCAGTTTTTTTTACATGCATGTCCTACACAACTTTCTTTTATTTGCTTTATTGCCATTGCATTATACATTGTACAATACAACAAGGTATGTGTGTGTGTGTGTGTGTGTGTGTCACACACACACACACACACACACATCTCACGTATGGCACTTTATCCTGAGTGATAGCACCCTTGCCTCCTATCAAATGGGTGGTATAGGGTTATGACATATGTAATTTAGTTCCCTCTTTATGTTTAAACACACCTCTCTCTGTCTCTCTCTCATGCTCATGGTAGACACATTTTGATAAGGTTTTCACTTTTTTGTTGCATGAAAGGTAGGGTTTGTGTTTTAAACCATAAAAATACAAAAAAATCTAAATTATATGTACTTTTAAAGGAATTCACTGTAATTCGACAGAAAAAAAAAAGAATTACATGTCATCACTTTCCACTATGGGAGTGGGTACATTCCAACATTGCATCATTAATTAATGCCCTAAGCCTAACCTTTTGCCAATATTAAGCTCTCCAAAAGTAGCAAGTGCAAAGGTCTATCTGCCTATCCCTGCCCTCCGCTCGTTCCACCGACTTTCTACCTCCTCCTCTACTACTGTGGTTGCACACTACACAAAAGCACGGGCTCTAACGATCGAAGGTAGCATAAGTGCTCCAAATCGTGAAGGGGATGGCTATCCTCTTCTTTTTACTAGCGAGAGGACACAAAGAGATGTCGGGAGAGAGAGGTTTTACAGCTACTACAAGAGGGAGGGGCATCTCCCCTCTATAAGATTGGGAGTATATTGCATCTACCTCAGGGAAAGAGCTTGGCTTGCAAATCTTGGATCAATGTCTTCTCACAAAAGATTGGAAGTATGACCCATCAAAAGAGACTCTTGGGGGATTTCGCTACAGCTCAAGCTTATGATGTTAGTTGGCAAGGGGTTGTCCAGTCAATATCTGTGGCCCCAATAGAGGAGGAATGATTGCAGGGCATTTTTATGTCTACCTCGAGGAAAGAGGGTCGAGACTATCAGGCACTACTTGTATAGTCCTGGCTTGGGACTTGTTTTGGGCATACTAAGTTGTTTGGGCTGCTAATCATGGTTGTGCCAATTGCAAAGTCTCTTCTTCCTTTGCTCCAGCAACCTAGATTAGTGCCTCTACTACATGCACTTCTTCTAATGTTCTATCGTCATGCATAAGCACTTGTGTGGGGGGTGGTTCGATGGTCATTAGCAGCAGGTGCAACAAGAGCTGTATGGACATGGATATCAATGTAAACGCTTCCTACTTGTAATGACAAAATTACACCAGGTGTCTTTCTAGAGGTTACCTTAACTCCTTTATCATGTGGTCCGTGTATGTAGTAAGATTTGGTTTAGAGGTAGCAGTTGAGGCCAAACCTCTGAGGTAGTGGTTGAGGCGTAGTTGAGGCCAAACCTCTGAGGTAGCGGTTGAGGCCAAACCTCTGAGGTAGCCGGCTACGCGGTCAAAAAGACTAGTACTGGTTGGGCTGGTGAGTCTTGGTTAGGCCAAACCTCTGAGGTAGTGGTTGAGGCCAAACCTCTGAGGTAGCCGGCTACGCGATCAAAAAGACTAGTAACTGGTTGGGCTGGTGAGTCTTGGTTAGGGTTCTCATTTCTTGGGACTGGGGATCCTTCCATTGACTCAAATTTAAACAAAGTATCATTGGCAGCTCTATGGACCTGCTTTCCTCTAAATTAGCCTCTAAAACCCGCCCAGATCATAGGTGCATGTGAGTATGGGGTGTTTGAAGGTCCTATGGATGCCCCAAATAATTTTGGGAATTGTTGATTTTTTAATCATAAAAAAAGTTTTTTTTTAATTGTCCAAAGTTTTTCTAACACGTTTTTGGTGTTTCTTAACTCGTCTAGCATAAAAAACAATGTAACTTTTTCGGGTCAATCAAACGCTATAGGTGATGGCTCCCATTAGTTAGGCTCCTTAACTATGGAAAAACAGAATTTTTTGGGGTGTTACACAAGTTGCGTGGAAACGATCACAATGGCCTAAAACGTATATTAGGCAAACTTGTGCGTACACTTTTCAAAAAATTTCCCTTTTTTAAGCAGACTTACCTTTTCCTCTTTTTCTTGCTTTTTTTAAAACTATATTGTTTTTTACTTTCATGGTTTTGATTTTCAATTTTATCGAAAAGAGGTATTTTCATAATCTTTTGAATTATAGGCCTACCTAAAAGCATGCACACATTGAATGCGACCAATCTATCCAAAATTATCCAAAATCGGTTAATGTCAAGATTTGAATTTTTGTGAGACTGGTGGCCTAAAAGGCTGTACGCATTACATGCGGCCAACTAGTCAACATACCCCAAAGTAGAAAGAGGATTAAGGTTATTAAACCTGCTCATGGCTAGATCAATCGATTTTGGGTCAAATAGAAACAACGCCGAAGATTCAACCTCATTGCGCCTACACCTAATGGCTTAAGCAGTTGTTCCCATTCACTCACTAACCCATTGTGCAAAAGGTATGCCGTTAAAGTGAAAACTGCACCAAGCGAGAGCTTACAACGCGAACGGTCAAGAGTTCTATTGAACATTAGTGGCTTTACCTCTGAAAGCCACAATGCTTTCTTAGCTTCGCATATGCATTCCATCGAACATTAGTGACTACCTCTAAAAGGGTAATTAACATGCGTATTTGCACTAATTCAAAAACACAAAAATTCATGTGTGTTGCAAATCATCCTCTAATTTTAAATTTTATCCCAAATTTTATCACATGAGGAGTCATAATTAGGGTAAAAACTATGTTACGAAGCCAATGCTAAGGTCAATTTAACTAAATTCTTTCCATTATATGCTCATTTGACTGTTTTTTCATTTCAAAAATGTAAAAAGCAGAAAACCAAAAATTGTAAAAACAGTAGAAATTCGAAAAATTGTAATGATAAACACAAATTTGTGATGGAAAACACAACAAATCAGGCAAACAAACACCTTTTGAAGATTTTAATTCTTTAATAAAATAAAAACATAACAATAATTAACCACACACACACACACACACATTCAAAATGCACAGTGCCTATGCGATGGGGCTATTCCCTGCTGGTAGTGGTGCCACTAGTGGAGGGCCCTTACGCCATAGGAAAATGGGGGTGTGTCACTCACCTCATTAAATGTTGGTTGCTAGGATTCTCGTGGTTGTTGTTGCTGTAGGAGCACCGAGAGCTCCACTCCACTGCCACCGCCTGCTATCCACCACCACCGAGAGCTCCACTCCACTGCCACCGCCTGCTATCCACCAATGGAAGCTCAACCCTTCTCTCACTCAATCTCTCTCTCACACATACACAATGAGCATATAACAGCTCTAATTGGATTAGGTAAGAGATTAGTCAAGAAGCAAAAGAATGAAGAAGAAGATCACTCTATTAGTTGTTGCAGAAGAGAATGAGCGGCGAGAGTTACATTTTAGGTTATATAGGTGACCTCTAGGGTTCACACTCTTGGGAGAGCAAAAATAAAAGTTTGGTCCTTGGGCTCATTTGGCCACTCTAGCTAGTGTAAACCCCTATTCTAAAGCTGGAACTCTTAACCTAGGATCCCATGGTGCACCTTTAATAGACAAGCGGTGAGCATACATGTAAAATATACAATACGTGGTTTTTCAGTGAATTCCGGCCATTTCAATGCTTGTGGCCCAAAAGAAGTGAAAATAATATGGTGGCTAGCATCGATGCTATATATAGAGGTCTCCAGAAAGGATTAATAATGGCAATGGGCTCTACGCACTGTCACACGAGAGAGAGAGTGTTATGAGAATATATTTTAAGTCCTCTAGAAAAATATTATTCATCCCCTCTTGAGTAATTTGGGGACGCCTAGATTACTCTTGCGTCATGCCGACTAGGTTAATATCGTGGGTGATACCACTATAAATATTAATACGTGCGGTATATGACGTATGTTTGAGGCCACCTATGATTATTTCAGTTAGGTTTGTATGGCAGGGTGATTCTTGGGGTACTTACGCCCGGTAGTCATGAGTTGGTGATGATTTGTGCCTGTTTAATATTTGTGGGATTAATTTAATAATTAATTGGGCTTATATTTTTAGGTGATGAAGACTATGGGAATTGAAGAGTTTACTTTGGAAGAAATGTCTTGAATCATCACATTTCATTTTTGGCAAGCATAGTAGCTTGTAACCTTATCAAATGATTTTTCCATTTTGAACTTTAGGAAAGATACATTTATTTATGTGGAATTTATTAAAGCCTATGGCTTTACCCTAGTCCCAATTTGACACTCTATTTTTGTTAAAGAAGAGTGCCGTGCTCTCTAAAAAGCACATCTTGTATTTTGGGGGCTATGGCCTAATTTTGGTGGAAAAAGAAAGCTAATAAAGAAATACTCTTGTGTGGGGAGAGGCCACGCACAGGAGGGGGGAAGATTGCACCCAATATGGTCTTTTTGGAGCTAAGTATTTTTGTTTAAGTGTTTAATTTTTCAATTGATTTGATTTAGTTGAAGCTTACAAGCAATGGTTTTTATGATTGAATTAATTCTCTACTTTTCCACAATCAATTCCTAGAATAAGATTCCGGTTGCAGTGGTATCAGAGCTTCGGCTAGGAGATTTGTGGAGAAGGTAGGAAAGGGCTTCAACTTCTCAAAAATCAAGAAAGTGCAGGAATTTATCCAGTGGACAGAAGGGTGTTTTGCAGGTCTTTACCCAAAGGTCAAAGATTCAAAACTAGATCTACTCTCAAGCCCACTCACCACCCTGCAAAACCATCCCTCTCTATCAAAAAGTGGTTTTTCCAAATACTCAGTGAAATCAAAATCTGACCGTATGGATGAAATCCTCATAGCCAAAAACCTCACGGGTATCTCTCAGAAATCAGAAAGCTTCAAGCATGAGTGAATCTATAATGGACGGAGTAGGTAAATTTGTGTAAAAGCCATACAAAATTCTCCAAAAGAAAATCCAAGGAGGAAGCGCACGGCGGCAGCCTGCCGGCGCAAAAACGCGTGGGGAGGAGAATTAAAAAAAAGCTCAAAGCTAATTACTCCATAAGCTAATCTCTCTCTAATCCTAATCTCACTTTTCCCAATCCCCATGCAAGTCACATCACTTTTTGAACCTTTACTTTTCTCCTATTTCCAAATTTGAAGAGAAATTCAAAGGTTTTCAATTCTGAAAATTTCTGGGTGCAGAAAAGTGATTTACAGGTTTTAAAAGGCTTCAAAATTGCCTAGAAAAGGCCAGAAAATTCTGAAATCGCTTCTGAAAAATTTTAAAAATTTTAGAAAAAATATTACAGAGATTGGGCAAGGTTTACAGAACTGTTTCAGCAGGTTTCAAAGTGCAGAAAAATTATTTCATCAACAATCCGACTAGCCCAATACTCTTGAATCACGCGGAATCGTTCAGGATTTGTTTGAGGCGACGAGAATTCAATTCAGCCATTGAACGTCGTCTTGTTCAGCTTCAACCAAGATCAAATTGCGGGAGAAAGACAAGATAAGTACTCATTTTTGCTTTATTTATTTACATCAAATAAAGTAAAATTTTATTTATCTACATCATTTGCACAAGCACTATAGCAGATTTGCCTATCTCGAGCAACTCCTTTCTTTACAACATCAAATTGTAGAAGAAAGAGAGAAGCGTATTGAATTGGAGAGACAGCTCTCGAATCGTAGACGCAAGCGTGACTCTTCGCTATCTTTTGATGACGAAGATGACACTATTCAAAGGGCTGTAAATGCTACATTGCAAGCACAAAGGTCACAAAAAGAATCCAAGATTAGTCAGAAAGCTTTCACATTTCAAAATTATGATGGAAAGAAGGATGCTAGGGTCATTTTAGCTTGGCTTAGTCAACTAGATGACTATTTTTCTGGAGAAAGATTTTCAGGGAGTGATAAGATTAAATGTGCAGTCAATCATTTGGTAGACAGTGTAGCTTTATGGTGGAGTGTAATTAAGCAAGGTCGTGACAAGCCAGATTCTTGGAAAAGATTTCAACGGCTAGTCAAAAAGCACTTTTTACCCTCACAATTCAAGTCCAAAGTTAGGCACCAATGGGACACTTTGCATCAATTGGAAAAGGAAACTATGTCACAGTATGTAGAAAAGTTCTGGAATACTTTATTACAGGTGCAGGTTGTGGATAGAGTCAGCGAGAAGGACCAAAAAAGGAAGTTCATATCGGGCCTTAGAACTATCATTAGGGCCGATGTGAATATATTTCGACCTCATTCACTATCTTCTGCAATATCTTTGGCAACTAATTCAGAACGTAAAAATGGTTTTCCTAAAGAGATTAAAGCACATGAGGGTACTTCTTCTAAACCATTTACTAAATCTTTTTATGCTTCAAAGAAGATGTATAAACCAAGTTATGACAAAGGCAAGGACGAGGCTAAGGGCAACATGAATACCAATAAGAAAGTCAATGGTGGCAAAACCGAAGACATCTCCTATCAAATGTTTCAAGTGCCACAAAGAAGGTCACATAGCACCAAATTGTCCAGAGCGTACCAATAATTCAACACCAGCAGCAGCAGCTCGAGTCAATATGATTGAAGAAGACGACAATGAAGAAGAATCATTCGAGCAAGAGGGTAATTCCGATCTAGATTACTCAGAACAAGAAGGTAAACCTCATGTTCATTCTTTGCTTAAAATAAAAGGAACGATAAATGGACATGAAGTTCTTATTTTGCATGATGATGGTAGTACACATGATTTCATTTCTGAAAAGGTACTTAAAGCATTAAATCTTCATTCTTTACCTACGCACTATAAAGTCAAAGCAGCATTTACTGGAACAAAGTACAATTGCATGCAAGAGGTGAAAGATTTGGATTTATGCATCAAACCTTTAACAGAAAAGAGGGATTTCTTAGTTGAACCTTTACAAGGGGTAGATATAATTTTGGGTATGCCTTGGAGACACAAATACAATCCTATTATAGACTATGACACTCATAGTATTTCTCTAAGGAAGGACAATGAAAATATTATCCTCCAGTGTCAAGTCAAAGGAGAAATGAGTCCTTTGTTGAGTCACACTCAAGTAAAGAAAGCTCTAAGAAAAAGAGACAAGACTTATATGGTATGGGTTAACCAGCTTGATGCTGAGTTGGACACATCCAAAAGAACAAAGTTTGATCTTTTTATCTCCAAATTTAGTGACTGTTTCATGGAAGATCTGCCTCCAGGATTACCTAAGTCTAGGCCTGAGGATCATAGTATTGACTTATTGCCTGGAAATTCCCCGCCTTGTAAAGCTCCCTATAGAGTCAACAATTTAGAGCAAAGAGAAATCCAAAGCCAAATAGAAGACTTGCTAGAGAGAGGCCTTATTCGACCTAGTAGTTCACCTTTTGGAGCTCCAGTACTTCTTGTTAAGAAGAAGAACGGAACTTACCGAATGTGTGTAGACTATCGTGCATTGAATAAGATTACTGTCAAGAACAGATATCCTATTCCTAGGGTAGATGATCTTCTTGATAAGCTTAGAGGATCAAAGGTCTTTAGCAAGATTGACCTAAAGTCTAGGTATCATCAAGTCCGTATGACTCAATCTGACATTTTCAAGACAGCTTTTAGAACCCAAACTGGTCATTATGAGTTTTTGGTTATGCCATTTGGTTTGACCAATGCTCCAGCTACTTTCAGCCGTATAATGAATCGCATATTCCTTAAGTTTCAAAGTTTTGTTATAGTGTTCTTTGATGACATTCTTGTTTTCAGCAAGGATCGACAAGAACATGAACAACACTTGGAACAAGTGTTCAATCTTTTGAGAGAAAATGAATTGTATGTCAATCCTGAAAAGAGTTCTTTCTTTCAAGAAGAGATTGAATACTTAGGTCATATAGTGTCGGCCGAAGGGATTCATGTAGATCCTAAGAAAATTGAGTGTATTGCTTCTTGGCCTACGCCTAGAAACATACACGATCTTAGATCTTTTCTTGGCTTATGTAGTTATTATAGGAAGTTCGTCAAGAATTTTGCTTGTATTGCTCATCCTTTGACTGAACTCCTTAAGAAAGCTACAAATTTCAATTGGACTGAAAAGCAAGATAAATCTTTTGCAACACTCAAGAATGCTTTAACACAAGCACCAGTTCTAACACTACCTGATTTTCAAAGACCATTCTTTATAGTAGTGACTGATGCTAGTGGCAAAGGATTTGGAGCTGTTCTTATGCAAGACAACCATCCTATTGCTTATCAAAGTAGAAAGCTTAAGCCTGCAGAGCAAAATTATAGCACTTATGACAAGGAATTAGAGCAGTAGTGCATGCTTTGAAAATCTGGAAGCATTACCTAATGGGCTCTGAATTTCTCATCAAGACAGACCAACAAAGCATTAGGCATTTGCTTACGCAACCTCTTATTTCAGATAGGCATATCAAATGGGCAGCTTTCATTCAAAGTTTCCAACCTATGATTCAATATCAACCTGGAAAAGAAAATGTTGTTGCCGATGCTTTGAGTCGAAGACCAAATATCAACAACATTTCCATAATTGAAAGTGAACCATTTGTCCTCATGAAAGAAACTTATGAAGTTGATCCAAATTTTTCTCAAATATGGATTAAATTGCGTGAAAACAATTGGACAACTCAAGGAAGTTATTCTCATAATGATGGCTATCTTTTCTTTGAGAAAAGATTGTGTGTTACTTAACCTTACAGACAGCTTGTCTTGGAAGAGATGCACCAACCACCATTTGTGGGACATAGAGGAGTTTTCGCAACACTTCAAGTAGTTTCTCGAGAATTCTATTGGCCTCATTTGAAGAATGATGTAGCTAAGTTTGTAGCTGAATGTAACATTTGCCAAACAATCAAAAGCTACAAAGGCAAAGCTTTAGGATTGCTTATGCCTCTACCTATTCCTGATAGACCATGGGAATAGGTGTCTATGGATTTCATTACTGGCTTTCCTACTACTTCCAGTCATCATGACATGATTTGGACAATAGTGGACAGATTTAGTAAGCAAGCCTATTTCATTCCATGTAAACATATTTGTTAAGCAAATTTTTGTTCATCATGGTCTACCCAAAGTGATAGTTTCTGATAGAGATTCTAAATTTTGTAGTCACTTTTGGGTTGCTCTTTTCTCAAACTTAGGCACTAAGTTAGATTTTTCCACGGCTTTCCATCCGGAATCGAATGGACAAACCGAAGTCACAAATAGCACTATCTTAGATATGCTTAGAGCCTATGTTTCCCAGCAACCTAGTGCATGGGATAAGTACATACACCTACTCCAATTTGCTTATAATAATACTCCTCATACTGCTACTAGTCGAGCACCATTTGAGATCATCTATGGAAGAGCATTGCCTATTCCGGCTACTAGACTCTCTCATAAGATTGAAGCAGCCGACCAATATGTTAGAGACTTTGATCGCATTCTATCTGAAGTGCGTGATTGTATTCAAAGAGCTCAAGAGAAGTATACATCTCAAGCGAATAGGAAGCGCAAAGATTTTTCATTTCAAGAAGGTGATTATGTACTTTTGAGAATTGAAAAGCGTCGATTAAAGAGTGTGGAAAAATTCCCTGCAGTGAAGCTAGCGCCTAGATATTATGGGCCATTTAAAATCCTTCAAAAGATTAATGATGTGGCCTATAGACTAGAGCTTCCATCTAATTGGAATATCCACAATTCTTTTCATATCCATCTCTTGAAACCTTTTCGAGGAACACTTCCTACTCACCCAACATATGAGGAACCACCTCTTATTGAAGGAGAGAAAGAATTCTTAGTACCTGATGCTATCATTGACCAAGAGATAACAACAACAAGGACATGTAATCAATACTTCAAGTATCTTTTGACTTTTAAGAATCATCCTCAAGAAGATGCTAAATGGATGCCTGAGAAATTTTTCCGAGTTTACCCTGAAATTCTTCATTCTTTTCAAACCCAGCAAATCCGCAATTGAGGACAATTACAAACTCAAGCAAGAGGGATGTTATGAGAATATATTTTAAGTCCTCTAGAAAAATATTATTCATCCCCTCTTGAGTAATTTGGGGACGCCTAGATTACTCTTGCGTCATGCCGGCTAGGTTAATATCGTGGGTAATACCACTATAAATATTAATACGTGCGGTATATGACGTATGTTTGAGGCCACCTATGATTATTTCAGTTAGGTTTGTATGGCAGGGTGATTCCTGGGGTACTTACGCCTGGTAGTCATGAGTTGGTGATGATTTGTGCCTGTTTAATATTTGTGGGATTAATTTAATAATTAATTGGGCTTATATTTTCAGGTGAAAGACTATGGGAATTGAAGAGTTTACTTTGGAAGAAATGTCTTGGATCATCACATTACATTTTTGGCAAGCATAGTAGCTTGTAACCTTATCAAATGATTTTTCCATTTTGAACTTTAGGAAAGATACATTTATTTATGTGGAATTTATTAAAGCCTATGGCTTTACCCTAGTCCCAATTTGACACTCTATTTTTGTTAAAGAAGAGTGCCGTGCTCTCTAAAAAGCACATCTTGTATTTTGGGGGCTATGGCCTAATTTTGGTGGAAAAAGAAAGCTAATAAAGAAATACTCTTGTGTGGGGAGAGGCCACGCACAAGAGGGGGGAAGATTGCACCCAATATGGTCTTTTTGGAGCTAAGTATTTTTGTTTAAGTGTTTAATTTTTCAATTGATTTGATTTAGTTGAAGCTTACAAGCAATGGTTTTTATGATTGAATTAATTCTCTACTTTTCCACAATCAATTCCTAGAATAAGATTCCGGTTGCAGAGAGAGAGAGAGAGAGAGAGAGAGAGAGAGAGAGAGAGAGAGTCTTCCCTCACGTCTCTACACCAAGAATTCGCACTGCATTTCTCTTTGTGTAGGCTGTAATAAGCAGTGTGTTGTGTTCCACCAGAGAGAGAAGCCTTGTCTTGCTATTCCTCCCTTTAGAGAGGGAAGAGATCTGTGTAAACCTTATCCACACAGTCTCCCAAAAAAAAACAATCAGATTTTTCCACCATAAACAAGTCTTATCTTGTTTTTGGAGTAAGGTCGCTCACAAAAAGCGAGGTCGTCGTCTGCTTTGATACCAATGCTGCATTGCCCGCTAGGAAGACACTATAGAGGAGGGCTCTTGTTCACCACCCAACCGTACAGAACTTGTGGATAAGCTCCACACTGCCGGGCTTATGTAGTGGACTACCTACCCACAATTGCCTAGTCGTTCGTGGTTCTTCGACCCGAGCACCTCACCCCCTGAACCCCGAACACTCACGCCAAGATATGATGATCGGGCTCCGTGTCTAGTTGAGCCCTACATAACCTGTTTACAAAGTACATGAGATGTATACACCCAATTTTTCATTCAATTGAAAGAATTAGCCTAATCTTTTAAGATTTTTGTGTTTTTTAAACCCTTTTTTTTTGCAAAAATTGACATATATTTGACAATGAAAGTATTTACTTAATGCTAACAACTCTCAATGCAACAAAAACAACAAAAAACAATGAAAACCAAAAATCTTTGTGTATAGAAATGAACCATATCTTCTTTTTTCAAGCAAAAAACATTTAAAACAAGTCCTTTCTTTTTTTCAAGCAAAAAACATTTAAAACAAGTCCTTTCTTTTTCACACACACACACATGCAACCAAGATCCATGAGCATGATTTCCAAAATCATTAAGCTAAGCTAGTAATGCAAAAGAGGGAAGGCAACAAGCCACTCCCCAATAGTGGTGCCAAAGATGTTATTTCCATTGCCAACCTAGGCTAGGATGGAAATGCAACTATCGTGTTGGGAACTTACTTGTTACCCGCACTGAGCTAAACTCTGAGGCCCCAAAATGAACCAACAAAAGATTAAGCACATTCTCATAGTGACAAAGCAAAGACCTTCAAAGGAATGATGATTATAATAATGCCAAGCATTTTCCAAACCCCCATGATAACAATTTTGCATTTGTAAGGTTTTTTCGCTATAAGCATTGGATTACTCACCATAAATAGTCCCAAAAGTAATAAAAAAATCCTCATAGCCTTCATTGAATATGTAAGATTTACTCTTATGCATGTTGCAAGGTTATTTGAATAGTCTCTTAGTGCTTTCCTCTCAAATCATGTGCCACCTAGACAAAGCACATATGCGAAACTTCAACATTAGTTTAAGATTAGTGCTAAAGGTCTCTATTGTGCTTTTATTTTGGGGGGGGGGGCACGGTTAGGAATTTGAAAGTACACTACTCACAGAAACTAGATGCCATCGCTTGCATAGAGGGATATTTGAACCTATATCACCTAGGGACTCTCAAACTCCTCCCTTACCACCACTGCTTTAATGTGCGATTGGCAATTTCAATTGTGCTTTCAGTAATTATCAAATTCAATCCCTTGTCTCAAAAGGTTAATGCCACTAGCACTTAGTTTAAGGTTTGGCTTCCATTTCTTGAAGGGTCAAAAGTCTATCAATTCTTTATTGATGAAGAGCTAATGGTTAGGTATAATCTTGGCTCTATCCTTACTTGAAACTTTCCTTACTTGACCATTTTTTTCATACTTTGTTCCTAGAGTAGTGTAATCGAGATGTTTGTTGATGCTTCCACACAAACAATGCACTTAATTTTACATTTACTCACTGAATGTGATTGAATGCTTCCCTCACAAGCAATGCACTTACTTTTACATTTACTCACTGAATGTGATTGAATGCTTCCCTCACAAGCAATGCACTTACTTTTACATTTACTCATTGAATGTGATTGAATGTACTTGACCACATTATTCAAAGTAGTCTCATTCAGCTCGCGAGATGTAACTCATTTTGTTGCACAAGGGGCTTGCTCCACCTTTGTCAAAGAGACATCAACATTTGTAACAAATTGTTGAAGTAGCTATGAAGGTATAAACCCTCATTGAGAAGAAGTTGCTTTGAATTGTGAATTGGTTGAAAAAACATGTTGAAATGGGAATCATGACTTGAAGGTATACCATTCTTTTGATGGGAAAATGCACAAACGCTTGCCTAGCTAGGGTACCATCTTTGTGTTACCATGGTAGTCCTTGCATCCAATTGATGTTTTTGGCTTTATCAAAGTTGAGAGAAGACTTTCTCTCTCTTTTGCAAGCATCTAATAAATAGAAAGCACACATACTCTCTCTCTCTCTCTCTCTCACACACACACACACACACACACACTCTCTCTCTCTCTCTCTCTCTCTCTCTCTCTCTCACACACACACACACACACACACACACATGTACTCTCCCTCCCTCTCTCTCTCTCACACACACACACACACACACTCTCTCTCTCTCTCTCTCTCTCTCTCTCTCTCTCTCTCTCTCGTGAGCCTCTAATAAATAAATAACACTTTCTTTTGTAAGGGCTCTAAATAGAGAGAGAGAGAGAGTTTTCTATTTAAAGTCTCCTTTGCACAAGCAAGAGAGCCTCTCAGAGAATTATAAAGTGGGCACGTCCTTTTCCACTCAGTTTTTATTACATGCATGTCCTACACAACTTTCTTTTATTTGCTTTATTGCCATTGCATTATACATTGTACAATACAACAAGGTATCTGTGTGTGTGTGTGTGTGTGTCACACACACACACACACACACACACACACACACACACACATCTCACGTATGGCACTTTATCCTGAGTGATAGCACCCTTGCCTCCTATCAAATGGGAGGTATAGGGTTATGACGTGTAATTCAGTTCCCTCTTTATGTTTAAACACACCTCTCTCTGTCTCTCTCTCATGCTCATGGTAGACACATTTTGATAAGGTTTTCACTTTTTTGTTGCATGAAAGGTAGGGTTTGTGTTTTAAACCATAAAAATACAAAAAAATCTAAATTATATGTACTTTTAAAGGAATTCACTGTAATTGGAGAGAAAAAAAAAAGAATTACATGTCATCACTTTCCACTATGGGAGTGGGTACATTCCAACATTGCATCATTAATTAATGCCCTAAGCCTAACCCTTTGCCAATATTAAGCTCTCCAAAAGTAGCAAGTGCAAAGGTCTATCTGCCTATCCCTGCCCTCCGCTCGTTCCACCGCCTTTCTACCTCCTCCTCTACTACTGTGGTTGCACACTACACAAAAGCACGGGCTCTAACGATCGAAGGTAGCATAAGTGCTGCAAATCGTGAAGGGGATGGCTATCCTCTTCTTTTTACTAGCGAGAGGACACAAAGAGATGTCGAGAGAGAGAGGTTTTACAGCTACTACAAGAGGGAGGGGCATCTCCCCTCTATATGGGTTGTGCATAGATAGAGGGAAAGAGAGGATGAAGACATAGAGGCTTGACAACAACTAATAGAGAGAGAGGTCCAACACCACATCACCCCAGTTCCACATCACTAGAAAGGGGCTGAGATATTTTTACATAAGAGGTTTGGCCACTTACCACCATGAGAGAGAGATCTCATGCTATTGTGAGACTCAGTGAAGCATTGCAATCATACACTTGTCATAAAAGTGAAGCATTGCAATCATACACTTGTCATAAAAAAGCAATTAGAGAGATTTCAGTAGATTCCCCCAAAAAAAGACCAAAATTTTGGACTTTTAGAAAAACATAACATAAATTTCGAACCTTAGGAAAATAATCCTCGTAGAGAGAGACATTAATTAACTAATTCAGGCCAAATAAGCATTTAGGTGCTCTATTGACTATGCGGGCATCAAATTAAAGCACCCACGATAAAATAGAGTGAATAAGCACCCGAGAAGCATGCAGAAGATAGAAGAGAGACGGACATGTGTCGAAGACGGCCGTGAAAATTTGCAAGTTGCTAAATTAAAACATTAATTTGATGCTGATGTGATAAACTGCCTTTACGCAGACCAAAATTATTTAATTAAAATGCACCCCAAAAAAAGGTTTTGGGTGCATGTTGACTTTTTCAAGCATGAATCATTACATACTAAAAATGAAGTCTTAGAAAAATACTCTTATTTTTGAAAATCTCACAGAATATATTTACTGGAAATGCAAAAAAAAAACATTTTGGTGCCATATTTTATTTTATTTTCATGATGGTCTCAATTATGAAGAGAGATAATTTCTCAAAATTCCATGGGCGATCAGGCAAGTGAAAACGTTGATGTGTGCGTCCGTGGCGGCCCAAATGTTGACTTGCTAACGGAAAGGTGAAAGGAGATCGATTACCTGCCGAGAAAATGGACCCGATTTTTTAAGTATTTATAAAAAAAAAAAAACGAGGCACTTGGGTTAACTTGTCGGTCGTTTGTCCCAAAAGCAGCTCCAACTCTCCTGGATCCACCTACCACCATCCTCTCCCCCCTCAAAAACACACACACACACACACACACACACACACACACACACCCCACACCACACGCGCACATTTCCACCCACCCGCACACCTCCCTCCCCCTTCCTTTTACGCGCTGTTTGCTTCTCCAGTAAACTTCGCCTTTCCTCCGCCTCCTTCAGGGCCTGCTGCACATCTCGCTCACCGCTGCAGATCTGCCACACGAACGCACACGCTGCTCTGCTTGTCGCTGCCCTCGCTATCATGTCTGCCGACGAATACCAAGACAAGAATCT
Organism: Cibotium barometz; assembly: GCF_041138505.1. Taxonomy (NCBI): domain Eukaryota; kingdom Viridiplantae; phylum Streptophyta; class Polypodiopsida; order Cyatheales; family Cibotiaceae; genus Cibotium; species Cibotium barometz. The sequence continues at coordinate 24,668,592 of NC_141094.1, forward strand.
GGTCTTCAGAAAGCTCAAATCTAAGCCCGAGAACAAGGTGCGTCCTCTGTGTGTGTGCTTAGAGTGTTGTGTTTGCCTTACTATGTAACGGATCGGCTTCCACGCATGTATAATGTTTGCCTTACTATGGAACTGATCGCGTTACTATGCTTATGGGATCTGCAATCCCATTGTACATTCAAAGCCTCCTAGATATGGAATCTGGATCATGTTCTGAACATCGTTTGCATGAACACAAGTTCAGATAAAGTGTGCAGACGGCTATGCTATTGTCCGCATTTTGAACTCTGAACCATATAGAAGATTTCCACTGCGCACGGTGTCTCTGTTGTCTTTCTTTCTGTCATTGGCATGGAAAAGGCACTGTAACGTGGCATTTCCCTTTGAGAAAAAATGTGCGATAACGCACGAACTGAATGGAAGAGCAAGTGTATCCAGAACCTATTCATACCTGAAATTGGCGAGGGAGAGCCTTTTCTTCCTCACTGATGGTTGCTTAATGGATGGCCTTACTGATGTCGATTGAACAGGAAAGTAGCACTGGTCGGTGTGCAATGGTTCAGGCGACAGAGGCAACAACTCCTGGCATGGGGAACAGGCTGCGTGTGTCAGTTGCAACATGTTGGCCTACAGACTTGTGACTGATGATTGGCCCCGACAGGCACAAGTTCATGCTTGCAGAAGGGAAGCTGTCAGGACACGGGTCCGACTAGGGGGAGTCAGGCGGTTCAGGGGAGTTTGGACGTGTGGACGGCCAAGGAGTGTCAGGACACGGGTAGGAATAGGGGGAGTTGGGTGGTTTAGGGGTGTCCACATTATGAACCAAGAAGCTAGAGGGCCTAAAGCTGTTGACGGAGGCGTGCATGGGCAGGGGATGTCACTTGTTTATGCTCTCACCTGGCCAAATTATCTGTCTACATCCTAAGACTGAAGCTGTACCAGCGTTCCTATGGATCATTGTATATGGGGTCCTCCACTCTAGAAGAAGAAAATGTGCCTCCAAGCAAATCATTCTCAGAGTTTTCAGCCCAAATCGTCTCCTTCTCCTTATAAAAAATTATGCTTACTCTACCGCTCTCCCTCCCCAACCCTCCCCAACCTAATTTTCTATTGCTAGTTCTATGTCCCAAGTGGGTGTGCACATACTCTGGTTCAAAATTTCTCCATCCATGGTGCACTCAGTCAGTCCATGCTCTCTTGATCTAGGTGGTGGGGTGGAGATTTAAACCCAGATCCTATTCCCTGCTACAAAGTTGGTCTAACCACTAGATCGGCAACCCTTGGTTACGTGAGCACTTTTTGTTTCGGGGTGGGGGGGATCGTTTTTGGCAGAGGGGAAACTATACGGCCCTGCCATGGTGCTGTGAGCCGCCTGCAAACGCTAATTGGACCTTGTTGAAAATTATCCCTTGTTGTGTGAGCTGCATGCAAAGGATAATTGGACCTTATAAAAAATTATCCTGGAACCATTACCCTAAGATTATTGATTTGAAACTTGCTGCTGTGCTCGCATTGCTCATTGTAACCTGTACACAAACATCTAGAGCAGGTTCTTAGCCTTGCATGCAAATCGTCTCTGATTTCTTTCACAGTTTTAGGAGCTAGTAGGTCCCCTACATCCACAAATTGCCCCCTTGCCTCTAAAGTTTGTTGAGATGAATTGCATTCACTGCACCGACAATCCCTTTCTGCTAAAATTCTTTTTTTCCCAGGTCTGTTTTGATTGCAGTTCTAAGAATCCAACATGGGCCTCTGTGACTTACGGAGTATTTATCTGTCTTGATTGCTCTGCCATGCACCGCAGTCTTGGTGTTCATATCAGCTTTGTCAGGTATATGGAATACATGTGCTTCGGATTCATCTATGCTGATTACAATTTTGTGGATATATTTTTCATAAAAGTGTGGATGTTGGTGTGTGGTGTGGGGCTTGCAGGTCCACAAATCTGGATAGCTGGACTCCAGAGCAATTGAAGATTATGAGCTATGGTGGCAATGCGAGAGGTCTCACATTTTTCAAGCAACATGGCTGGATTGATGGAGGAAAGATTGAGTCTAAGTATACATCAAGAGCAGCAGAGCTTTATCGCCAGTTGCTTGCAAGAGAGGTCTCTCAATCAGGGACAAACGGAAGCATCACTTCCTCAAATGCAGAGTCCACAAAGACTCCTGCATTTGATGTTTTTTCAAATGATGATTTCACTGATGGAAAACCCTCATCTGAGAGTCTGGATATGGTGAAAACGGAGCCACAAACTACTTCTATGACAGCTGTTGCTTCCCATCCTACTTCTAATGGTGGGGGCAAGAGACCTGCTTCTCTTACTGCTAAGAAAGCAACAGGAAGCAAGCTGGGTTCTCTAGGTGTAAAGAAGCTTACATCCAAGGTGTGATTCCTATTCAAGTCTTTAAGCCAAGTTTATAGTCAAGTCTTTGAGCACAAAATAGAACTTAACAGGTGATTTGTCCTAAAATATTCTTGGTCTTTCTTTATTGTAGCCAAATGAGAATCTGTACAACCAGAAACCTATGGAGCCCCCTCAACAGGTTGCAGCCCCTGCTGCATCTACTGTAGCAGTCCAACCTTTCCAAAGCTCCCGCTTCATTTACACGGAGGATTCTCTGCCTTCAACAAACACTACCAAAATCGCTCCTGGTCCAAATGGTCACATTTCAGCTCCATCTGGTGCTGCTGATTTTTTTTCTGAGTTTGGAGGTTTTTCCAGCCTCAAAAAGCAGCCCATAAATGGCCGTCCAAAGGCACAGGTAAGTAAGGGCCGTTTTTTTTTTTCAAAAGTAGCCCAAAAAGTACAATATTAATCATTGGAGGTGATATAAGGTATCTTTTTACAGGTGGAGGAGAGTAATGAAGCACGGCTGAAGTTTGCGAATGCGAAGTCTATTTCATCTGCCCAGTTCTTTGGTGATAAGAGCAAGGCTGCTGATCCTGATAGTCAAGCACGCCTGCAAAAATTTGCGGTAGGGATGCACTTTTATCTTCCTGTAAAGCTGACAGCAGCTTCATTTCTTTTAAAGGGGCTTTAAACTCTTGGGAAAGAAGGGGTACCCATGCATGTGCATGCACCGTGGAATTGTGTAGTGTACACTTTACTCATATAAAAACTATTTGCATTGCTACAGAATTCTAATGCCATTTCCAGTGCTGATTACTTCAATAATGGAGATGGTGGAGATTTTGATGCTTCACCATTTGACATGACCACAAGTGATTTGATGAACAAACTATCATTTCAGGTATGCTTTTGCGAGGATTTTTGATGCAAAAGGATCTGGTTACCACCCCAGATGCATGCATGCAAGTGCTGAAAATAGCATTGGTTCTAAAACGAAGAGCATTTGGGCACAATATTTTGCACATGTGCATGCATACACGTAAAATACCATATAAAACAAAATAAAACACCAGATTTCCAAAATACCATATAAAACAAAATAAAACAGGTTCCCTGACCCAAGGCACTTAGCAAGGGAAGAGAAAATCCACCACTCAAGCTCAAGGCAAGGGGAGACCACCACCCATGTCCAAGTCAAGGAAAGATTCCAGTTTCACACCAGGCTTCTTATGTGGGTCTTGCAGTTAGGACGTAGTCTCACGTAGGCTACTAAGTGAAGCTTGCAGGTCAATCCCAATCTTACACCAAGTGAGGGTGCACTCAAGGTCAATACTCCCCGGTCTTTAACACCTCCAAGGCTCAATAGCTTGCAGGTCAAGCCCAATCTTACACCAAGTGAGGGTCAACACTCCCCGGTCTTTAACACCTCCAAGGCTCAATAGCAACAGGCAGGCTCGTACTGCCTTGCATCTCCGGAGGTTTGACAAAAACTCAATGCTTCTTCTTTCTATCTTTAGCAGTGCATTTTCCCTATCAACTACTTATTTGCTGAACTAATTCTTTCTGTTTGCTACTTCCCTTAGTGCTAGGCTTCATTATGGTTGAGTTTGCCCCTGCAGCTCTTGAGGTTTGACAGAAACTCAGTACGAAGGACTTTTTGTGAATATATGCTCTTATGTGTGCGTGTGCGTGTGCGTGTGTGAGCATATCTTGATACAGAGTTCTACACCCACTATTGGGCACTGATGACGTTAGTGGGGATGTCGTAGTATCTAGTCCATACTATGCATAATGGAGTTGATAGTTATATAGTCTTGTGGGTTGACTACCATGCACGTTCCTAAAAGGTGAATTCGGACATGTTCCTGGATTCATCTAGATATATAAGGCATCCAACTTAGGATGAGAATCTTGAAATTCAGCTGTTCACCTGATGTGTCTAGGGCTGAAAGTTTACCTTCCTTGGCATACATCATCCATAACACATGGATCTAGCAAAACTCATCAAACCACATATGGTAGGTCTTGGATTTGGTTTCCCCATCTAAAGATACCATCAATGCGTTTGCATTATTTGCCAATCTCTAACATAGGGTGCTCACCTTAGACTAACTGTTAGGACAGACATTGGAGTCAATTGTTGCACTTTTGGGTCAAAGTCTTTTTTAAAGTTTAGCTTAATGTTTGGTTCTGGCTCTTAAGTGCTTTAGGTCTAGAGTTTACAGTCCTCTGTGTTGCTATTTTGTGTTGTTGTTTAGTATCTCAGCTCAAAAGGTTTAAGTTCTTATTAAGAAGAAGTTTGTAAGCTTGTGTGTGTGTGTTTTTTATTTTTTATTTTTTAAAGTTTCTTTCATTCATATAATTGTTATGTTTTGTTTCTTGTTTTTTGTTTTTTGTTTTGTTTTTTATTTTGTTTTTGTTTATTTTGTTTTTTTTTTGGTTTGGTTTGTTTGTTTTCGGTTTTTGTTTTTGTTTTTGGTTTTGGTTTTGGTTTTTGTTTTTTTTGTTTGTTTTTGTTTTTTTTTTTTGCTTTTGTTTTTTTTTTTTGTTAATGTCTTAATTAAAAGTCTTCGTTTGATATTATCTTTTGATTTCCTCTCCTTAGTAGCTAGGTTTGTTAGTTTATTTATTTTTGATCTTTCAAATGCTTTGTTTTTGTCTTTGTCCTTCTTCACTATTATTTCTTTCTCAAATCTCTTAATTCGTAAGTTCAGATTTTTGTGACCTTATGAAGGTATATAATTTGATTCACATGAAAGCCATAACATGCTGTCTTTATGCAAACAAAAAGGTAACAAAACTTTGCATAGCAACACATAGCTGAATCTGCACAATATTTCCAGCCATTACACGATTGTAAAATAGTACTAACTTAGGTATATTTTAAATTAAGTGATCCATGGCACCACATGTAAAACTTTGTTTTCAGCTCAAAATCAGCATCTAATGCATTCCCAAACACTGGGGCTTCATGGCTATGTAGCATAAAGCATCCCAAAAGAAATCTTATGTAGCATACATGAAGTCTTTTCCATGCAAATGTGCTGAAGACACATCTTGCATCTCTTCATCATGCCATAGGGTACGCGAGAGGGAAGTTCGGAGTAGAGAGGTAACTGGGGAGAGGGTCAATGCACGAACATTGCAGGAACTTACTTTTGGCATTAGCCTTGGTTGTTCGGGTGGTCACACCAATTAGGGTTTAAACGAGGTGGATTTACGAGACTCAAGTCCATGTGTGCTCCCATGGCTACATCCCCTCTCTTCATGAGGTAGGAGATGGCTAAGTCTCTTGGTTTTGCCTCCATCTTCTTAACCAAATCAGAAAATTGAGTATAATTTGGATCAATTCGAGGTTGAAAGGCAATTGAGTGCTTGTTGCACCTGAGGGTTGTCTTTTAATTGTCTATTAATTTCCTCTTGCTCTTGGGAGTTGTCTTTAGAGCCTTTGGATCTCTTGTTCCTTGCGTTGCAAGGTTTCTTTTGGGTCAATCTGCAATTGGACAGCAATGGGTTGTCTGGAGTTGCACTCACATGTTATGGGGATTGGTCAGCCATCTTCAATTAATCCCATTCATATTTATCTAGCTTGGAAGAGGACTTCTTCCATCACGGTGGGGAAGGAAACCTCGGCTCTAATACCAAAGTAACCTCGATGGATTAGGAGTCCTTAATTTTGTGATTAAACAATTATGAATGAGACTAAGTACATAAAGCACAATACAACAACCATACACATGAAAAAGAAAGAGAACACCATGCTAGGGTGGTAACGGTCTGACCCTGCCCCAATGCAGACTACGTATCACCAACACACATGTTGGACACTGCATGAGAGATTGTTGCTATCATCACAGCCTGGCATATTAGGAAGGCTAGATGCAATGAGGCCATGGAGGGCACTTTGGTTTATGTTACAGACTGCATTTGCAGGATGTGGTGTGATATTATCCACACACTCATGGCCACTTGGGGCCAGGATTGAGGGATCGTGGAGGGCTGCAAAGAGAAAACATGGCCAGTTCATGAGAGTAGGATCATGGCATCTTTTTTCACTACAACTCATATAGGACCTTGCTGGCAGCACAAGGCACCAGATTGGTTGAGATTTCTCCCCTGCTTGATCTGAAATCTCTCCTTTTGTAATTTTTTTTCATACTTAATAGAAGTCCCTTTTTCAAAAAAAAAGTGCCCCAATGCCTGCCGGTGCTGCTCGTCTCATGATGTTCACACTCACTTGTTCATGGGGGGACACATAAGGCTTGAAAAGTTGATTGAATTCCAAACACGGCTTCTTGACTGAATTTTGGCACGCCTTGACAGTCTTGCAAAATGCCAACCACTTGTCAACAGACAAAGGCACTCACATGATCTTGTAGCCAGTATTTTTGGCATCACCGGCGCTACAAGAATGACCCACAACACTACAAGCAGCACAAGAAAACAAGGCATTCTTTTAGGATCAACTAGCCAGCACATGCAAACCATGAGTCCTGCATATGCATATGTAATTTTGAAATCTATTGTTCATAGATCTTGTAATTGACCACATGGTCGTCCAGTCTCACTGGACATTGGTGAGAGGTCAGGGTGTTAAGACCATATGGTGACATCTTCCCCCTCTTCTAAACAGTTGCCCTCAACTGTAAAATCCTCCTTACTCGTACTTCCGACTGAGGATTTAGCTAGATTCAACTTAGAATCACTTCGTCATCCTCGAAGTTCTTTCCAACTTAGGGTTCTTGACTTCAACTTAGAAGTATGTGGTATCATCTCCAACCTAGGAGAGGAAGCTGTCCAACTTAGGATGTGATCCCTGTCTCAGCTTAGAGACCAAAAACTTCCCCTCTTAGGGTGTCATGGCTTCAATTTAGAAGCATGAGAAATCTTTTGCAGGCAAGGCATGCAACATAGGATCATAATCTTGAAATTCAGCTTTTCACCTGTTGTGACAAGGCTGAAAGTTTGCCTTTCCTGGCACACATCATCCATGAATCATGGATCTAGCAAAACTCATCAAACCATATAACATATGGTAGCTCTTGGATTTGGTTTCCCCATCTAGAGATATGAATGCATTTGCATTATTTGCCAATCTCCAACACAGGGTGCTCAGCTTAGAGAAACCAAGCGTAATCTGATTCACATGAAAGCCATAACATAATGTCTATGCAAATAAAAAGGCAACAAAACTGTGCATAGCAACACATAGGCAAATCTGCATAATATTTCTAACCATTACATCATGATAGTAAGGTAGTACCAACATAGGTATATTCAAATCTACAAGTGATACATGGCACCAAAGCCTTGATAGTAAGCATGTAAAACTGCGTTTTCAGCTCAAAATCAGCATCTAGAGCATCCGCAAATACTGGGGCTTCATGGTTATGTAGCTACACATATCTACTCAAAGCATCCCAAAAGAAATCTTATTTAGCATATCCATGTACTGATGCATGTGCTAACATCCTTAGTTGGCAATGAATATTCAATCGTTAGTTTTACCAAGATGTTTGCCATGAGATGTGCAGCTGATCAAAGCCATCCTGTTGTCTAAACACTCAGAAGGAAATAAGGACTAGTTAGGTTTTTCTAACCTTATCTTTCTTCCATTCTCACTATCTTTGCTTTCAAAGAGCGAGTGAAAACTTTTTACATATAAGAAGCTTGACTAGCATTATGAAACAAAATCTGAGAGAGAGAATTTGCCTGATATATGTGTCGATGATCATCTTTAGTCTAACCTTCTTCAAAAAGAGGATGTTGAACTTCAGCTGAAATATGTTGGCTCTAGAAGTAATCAAGCAACCTTGAAAAGTCCATGGTATAATATCTTGAAGAACTCACAGCCTTACATCCCCTTGATGCTTCCTAGGCATAGAGGTTTCCTTGCTCTTCTAAGAGTTTCACACTTGCCCACCATTACCTAAATCCCCCATGTCCAGGCCACCAAACCCTATTGTATGAAATTGAAAAAAGTAAAGCTTATGAAGTATACTATGTTTTGAATTCTAACCTTTCTCATTTGCTTTTTAAAAAATATAAAAGTGAAGCTAATAGTTTCAGTATTAAATTGTACAGGCATCAGAAGATATGATTGCCTTGAGGGCCATGGCAGGTCAGACAGGAAGGAAGCTGACATCCTTTGCATCAAACTTTATTGCAGATTTACAAGACCGAATGGGTTAGAAAGGTTACCTCTTCAAGTGCAAATGCCTATTTTAACTGCTAAATAAGAGTGCTCCATCTTTTATTGGGTATATCTGCTGGCAAGTATCTTTGCATGCTGACATCCTTTGCATCAAACTTTATTGCAGATTTACAAGATCGAATGGGCTAGAAAGGTTACCTCTTCTTCAGATCGAATGGGTTAGAAAGGTTACCCTCCAAGCGCAAATGTCTATTTTAACTGCTAAATAAGAGTTCTCCATCTTTACTGGAAAGTATTCTTTGCATGCTTATTTATTGTGACCTATTCTTTATTTTTGGTCGAAGAAATGGTTTAGTTGAGCCGAGCTACTAGGGCTCAACCCTGGGTCTGCTTGTTAGCAGGCTTGGTCTCTTACCACTTGGGTAAGAGCCCGATCAAGTAGTATGAGGCTGATGGCTCCTTAAGAAGGTGTGGAATCTTTTTTGTACGTACTATGGTGTAAAACATTTATTTTTACCTCAAAGGCAATCACATTGTGGGGTTTGCTCACTGGGACTGCCTTCTTGCATCAGGTAGATGGATAAAGCTTCATGAGTTGAGAGTAAATCTTAGATTACCTTTCATCATTCTTTTGCTAGTTCAGTGTAGCATTAAGGTTAACACCACGTCTCGTCATTCTTTTGCAAGTTCCATTTATCATTAAGTATGCAAATGACCATATGTCTTGTGTGTTTGGTGAGCGAGTTAAATGTCTGATTGCGTGAATGATGAGAAAGTTGAAGCATGACACAAACTTTTGTGCCTCTGCATTTACGAAGGAAGGTTCTGATTGATCTTGTTTAAAATGCGTCTGTGTGTGTGTGTGTGTGAGAGAGAGAGAGAGAGAGAGAGAGAGAGAGAGAGTTGCTTTCATGTTCTGTGTAGCCTTCCTTACGAAATGTGAAATGCTTCTGCTGATTGGAATCCATGCCACCAATAAAATCGACTTTGCAACCTAAAGAAGTAAATGTGAAATCCTTCTGTTTCCTGGCATCCATGTCACTCGGTAAAGTCCATCTTTAAATTGTGAAGTACAAGCATGGAGGGAACGTTGATTTGTATTTATGAATTTTAGCCGTTAGGGCAATGCAATATGGTTTTAAGTGCATGTGTGTGTGTGTTGGGGGGCGGGGGGCGGGGTTGTGTGTAATAATTTAAGTTGTGGTTGCTCTCATGTCCAAGCTCCCTTTGTGAAAGGTGTAATAATTTACGTTGTGGCTTAGAATTACAGGGTGATTTACTCCCAGTCACTTCAGTCTTGAGTACCATAATCTAGAATGTAAAGTTGTATTGCTTTTGTTGCCAAGATGGGGACAAAGCTCTTGGATGTTGTTGGAATAATCGAGTATAGTGCCTTGTAACATACAAAAAGCAAACTCACACAAGCACGTCTTCAAGAGCTTGAAGGTCATTAGTGAAGACCCTACAAATAAAGCCTGTTTGAACCAGAAGCATCACAAGTAAAGTTGATTTTGAATAGGGTGAATAACTTGAGCACACTTTCTAGGAAGGCGTGATTGAAAGAAGTTGAAGCATTTGATAGCTCAATTTGAGGAGTTTCTACATTTGAATTACTATCCAAGTATTGGGTGCACTCAAGTTAGAGTTGGGGGTTTCCTGAGAGGTGGTTCGATATAGGAGTTGAGCTATCAATGTAGGCAATAATGGACGCTTGCTTCAATGATCCCTTGGGATTGAAGAGGCAATCCTGCCAGGATACTTAGGACACCTTCTTTAAAGTACTTTTACTCACAATCCAAAAAAATTGAGACATCAACAGTCAATTTTCAGAAAAACAAAGTTTTTGGTCGCATGAGTGTTGCCCATGGAGTTGGTATTTTTAGAAAATTCCTTCTGACATGCTAAGAAAGTCATCAAGGATGCATGAAGAGATGGGAAACCATCTTCAAATTGACAGACAGTTTGCACCATCGGGTATCACGAAGTGGTGAAGGCTCGAAAAACATCCGTCCTTTTCCTTGGCTCACATTCAGTCCCTTGATGTTCAGGTTGTGCTGAACGTTTACGGTGAGGATTAAACTTGATTGTGGCCACATGACCTTTGACTTGGTTTACCCTTGTTGACATGGTCAACAAGTTGATTGGGTTAATATCACCCCTCTCATCTATTGTAAAGATTTAGGCACTTTGTACCCAAGGTTTGATTCAATAAATTCTTGCAAAGGGGGAGGGGCTTGTTCCCCTCTTAGTGAGGTCTCGTTTCCCTTTTCTTTGAATCCTACTCTTTCATTATTTGTGATTGTTAATTAAGTCGGTTTGTTACAAGTAATTCATCAATTTTGTCACTTTCACGTGCCCTTGCGTTACGTGGTATCAAAGCTAAGTCTTCCATTGTCAAAACTTTCTTGGGGTGACATAATTTTTGGTATGGCGACAGATTACATTCACTATGTTAGGAGAAGGAGAGAAGAGAATTCACCAACATTCTGGAGGTTCTCGACGTTCTTTGATAGTGTCTTTTTCAGCCTATGAGAAGATTCAAAGGTACAAAGAGCTCGAAGCAGATCCATAAATTCAAGCTTTGATGGAGAGAAGAACTAAAGCTAGAACTTAAGTTAAAGTCTTTGAAGACTTTCTTACTCTCAGAAGGCTGCTGCGATTAATGGTGTTGATTTGCAGGTGAAAGCCTACCTCAACATGAAATGAGTCTTTACTTCAGAAAAATGAAAGACCATGAAATTTACTTCACCCACCATTAGTAGGGGAGGTAGTCAAGGTGTAACCTTGAAGTCCCACCATACCCAAGATGCCTCATATTGTCTTGAGAATCCTCATAAGGATAAGGAGAAAGCCAAAGAACCACAAATGTGGCGATTGTTATGCCGAAAGGAGTAGCGGTTCATGAAGGAACTTCACAAGTAGCTGCCAAGAGAGAGTTCAAGCTCGGAGAAAAGAGTGTCAAGTTTGATGCTTTTTATGGTAAGAGAGATTCTCCAAAAGTTGTTTCTTTCATTAGGCAATTCGAGGCTCCTTTTGGTGGTGAAGATTATTTAGAAAAGTCCAAGATCAAGATGGTGAGAATGCACTTGAAGGATGCTACCTTGAACTAGTGGCTCAAGATTGTCCATGAAGAGACATGGAAGGATATCAAGGAGATGTTCAATAAGAAGTTTTTACCTTCATCCTTTGAAGCGGATGTACAACAAGAATGGGATGAATTGAAGCAAGGGGAGAATGTTGAAACTTATATCGATAAGTTTGTTGCAAGCTCTCTCAAATTCACCTTTCTCAATGAAATTTCCTCAAATATGGAGATGAGGAAATTTATCCGTGGCTTACATCCAACTCTTTGATGGGCGGTCAAGATGACAAAAGCGGACACATCAAAAGCAACTCATGATACAACCATAGAAGTAGAAGGATTGCATATCCCGTGGACAATTGGGAAGTCTTACAAAGAAGAGTCCCAAAAAAGAAGAAGGCCAAGGTGTTTGACCAAAAGAAGTCAGAACAACAAGAGCAGAAGCCGAAGGATGGTGGTAAACCACCTTTGCCATCCAGAAGGAAGCTAATGTATCAATAGTTGGCAAAGTATACCAAGGAAGGAAAATGCTTCAACTGTGGAGAAAAAGGATGGTGGTAAACCACCTTTGCCATCCAAAAGGAAGCAAATGTATCAATAGTTGGCAGAGTATACCAAGGAAGGAAAATGCTTCAACTGTGGAGAAAAAGGACATATGGTTGGACAGTAACTCAATAAGCAAAAGGAGGAGAATCAACCACAACCTCAGGTGAATTCTCTCCCTGAAGAACTCATGCAACTAAATGACATTCCCTCAGAGAGGAGGAAGTTGTTTATGGCTTGAGGCAAGGTTGCCAATCAACCTATTCTTATCCACTTTGATACTAGTGCTACTCACCATTATATCCATCCTCGGATCATTGAAGCTCTCAAACTACCTAAGGAGAGGTTTGACACTCCGAAAACATTAGGCGTTGCCTTTGAAGGCATGTAATCTTAGATCACCCCAATCCTCGAGAAACTTAGGATTGAGATAGGGGAGTATGTAGACCATGATAATTTTGTTATGGGAAATCTAAGCCATTGCGATGTTGTACTTGGTATGCCTTGGAATAGGAGAGTTGATCTAGCCATTCATTGGGACTGAAGCTTTAGATTCCCTTTCAAACGCAAGAATGTATCTTTTGATGTTGGAGTTGAAGTGTCATGTGCAGGTTGATCCCAGGACTAATCTTGAAGGGCAACAAGATAAAGAATTAGCTTAGAACCAGATCATGAGAATTTTTTTCTATTGTGGGTAGGGAATGACTGGTGGTAGACAAGGGGTGCTGTTGATGGGGCCAGCGCATGAGTGAGAAGAAGACTTGTCGGCTGTGCAGCAAGAACTTGAGTTTGTCGCTGACTAGCAACAGTCGGCCAATCCGCTAGTATATTCACAAGGCCTATTTAAGGCAAATATGCTCATCGTTTTGATTCATTCAGTCCAGTCATGGATTGGGTCATAGACTAGGTGTAGTTAGGTGTTTTCTATCTTTTCTAAGACAACCTATGGCTGTAGGACTTATATTGCATTTTTGTATATTATGAATATACTGAATACTCAGCTATATATATATATATATATATATATATATATATATATATATATATATATATATATATATATATATATATATATATATATCTTGCATGTGTAGAGCTTTCGCATGTGACATTGGTATCAGAGCTTCTTGTTGCTGGTGGTATGAGGACCATGCAACATTGTTTTAGCATCAGGCTTAGCAAGGCTAAATGATGATTCAGTCCCAGATGAAGGTGTATAGGTCCAAGAAGGTACATAAAAGTACACAAGTACAAGGCCCAAGGTACATGAAAGTGTATAGGTACGAGGCCCAAGGAAAGGAACACAAGACATGGAAGAAATTCCAAGGAGGTTGGTTAGTGGTGTTCCACAAGACCTAAGGGGAATGATAGTCTTGTGAATCGGGTGCCACTTGGGGCACACCAAGAAAGGCTTTTAGGCAACGGTTCCAAGATAGGATGATTCTCCAAGGCGTGGAGTGAGAGTGCCAGACTCAATACTCAGGAAAAGAAGACCAAAGATATTGTTTAGGGATAGGGCATGAAGGGAAAGGGGACAAGATGGAACATATGCATAGATCTTCATCAAAGTTAGAGTAGATTTGGAGACCGAGTAGGGTTTCAGGGAAAGGGTTGCCAAGAAGGGAAGGATGATAGGAAGACTCCGTGAATAGACAATGGGATGATGCCAAGAGCAGAAGTTGGAATCTTGTTATCAAGTTTAGTAGAGGGGGATGTCATGTGCAAGACATATGCAGGTTGATCCCAGGACTAATCTTGAAGGGCACTAAGATGAAGAACTAGCTTAGAACCAGATCCGGAGCATTTGCTGCTATTGTGGACAGGGAATGACTGGTGGTGGACAAGGGGTGCTGTCGGTTAGCACATGAGTGAGAAGAATACCTGTTGGCAGCAAGCAAGAACACTTGAGGTTGTCCAAGATGACCTGGATGACCAGTAGTTGGTCAGTCCACTAGTATATTCACAAGGCCCATTTAAGGCAAAGATGCTCATCATTTTGATTCATTCAGTCCAGCCATGGATTGGGTCATTGAGTAGGGGTAGTTAGGTGGGTTATAACTTTTCCAAGACAGCCTATGGCTATAGGACTTGTACTACCTTTTGTACACATTATGAATATATTGAATACTCAGCTCTCTCTCTCTCTCTCTCTCTCCTTTTGTCTTGCTTGCGTTTTGCATTAGGTTGTTCCAAGATGGTGTTTAGGGCTGAAAGAAGACTCCCATAGCTTGTGCATGTGACAGGAAGGAAAATCTAATCCCATGATATCCTATGTACAAGTTTCCAAAGCAATGAAATCATTTGTTTCCTCGTACTTGGTTATTGTAAAAGACTAAAAATAAAGAGTCTGAGCCTAAAGAGTCCCTCTCTAGTTTGGATATGGAGAGGACTGATTTCTTAAAGAGGTATGAAGATTGTTTTGCACATTCTTTATTGGATGAACTACCACCAGAGAGGCCAGAAGATCATCAGATCGACCTCATTCCTGGGAATTCGCCTCCAAACCGGCCACCTTACCGCATAAGCCTAGCCTAGCAAGAGGAGATTACGAATATCCTATGTACAAGTTTCCAAAGCAATGAAATCATCTGTTTCCTCGTACTTGGTTATTGTAAAAGACTAAAAATAAAGAGTCTGAGCCTAAAGAGTCCCTCTCTAGTTTGGATATGGAGAGGACTGATTTCTTAAAGAGGTATGAAGATTGTTTTGCACATTCTTTATTGGATGAACTACCACCAGAGAGGCCAGAAGATCATCAGATCGACCTCATTCCTGGGAATTCGCCTCCAAACCGGCCACCTTACCGCATAAGCCTAGCCTAGCAAGAGGAGATTACGAAGCAGGTAAATGAGCTATTAGAAAAGGGTTTGATTAGGCCTAATTCTTCACCCTTTTTCTCTCCAATATTGTTAGTCCAGAAGATGGATGGGTCTTGGCGCATGTACATAGATTATAGAGCCCTCAACAAGATTAATATAAAGAACATGTTTCCATACCTAGGATTGATGATATCCTAGATAGGTTGGATGGATCCAAAGTGTTCAATGTAGGATAGACTTGAAGAGTGTCTATCATCAAATAAGGATTGCTCTAGAGGATGTTCGCAAAATAGTGTTGTTTTCCAAGAATTGAGAGAGCATAAGCTTTATGCAAGTGGCAAGAAGAGTGAGTTCTTTCTGTCAAAAATTCACTATTTGGGCCATATACTGTCCAAAGATGGGATTTAGATGGATCCAGATAAGGTCAAGGCTATTATGGAATGGCCAGAGTTCACTAGTGTGCATGAAGTTAGAAGCTTTTTGGGACTATGCTCTTACTACATAAAGTTCATCAAGTGGTTTGCATGGCCGGACCATTGCATGATCTGACAAAGAAAGTAGTGGTGTTTAGGAGGGCCGAGATGGAGAAAGAAGCTTTTGAGGCTTTGAAGTTTTATGCCTGTAAAGCATCGATATTGATTGTTCCAGATTTGTCAAAGCTATTTATTGTAGAATGTGATGCTTCACGAGAGTGTATTGGTGCAGTCTTAAACCAAGAAGGGCATGCAATTGCTTATGAAAGCAGAAGATTACAAAATTCAGAAAAGAATGCTCCCACCTATGAAAAGGTAAGGGAGAGGGATGGAACCTGCCTCCTACTTTGTTCTTCAAATTGATCATTGTCTTACTAAAAACTTTTCCATATGTGAGTTGGTATGTACCAGATAGCTCATAGAGCATGAATTGTGATTTGTATATCTTTTGAGTAGCTAATTAAGCTAAAATTCTCATTTCTATTTATGGGTGGCCATTGGCAGAACACCCAAAGTTTTTAGTCGAGTGGTCATAGACTAGATGCCCAGATGACTGGTTTAGCACTTGGGTGGTCAAACTGACCAGACCACCCAGCTGAGTGATGAGTGGTTTCAAAGACAAAACTAGAGGCTCAAATCATTTGAACAAACCATAAACAGGTGAATCTTTACAAAGAAGCCTTCTTGGACCTAAAGCATGGACCTCCTAGAATCGGATTTTCGCAAGGATCAAGAGTTACTAAAGCACCTTTGTCAAATTCTTTACCATTTGGGATATTTTTAGCATAGAAGGTTATGGAAGAACATCTCTGAAACTAAGACATGTAGCATCTAGAATGAGACAAGTGTCCCTACACTTGTCATTTCACCTTACACTTGTAAATTTAGCTTAACACTTGTCAATTAAAGTAGCCACTTGTTATTTGGAGCTTACTCTTTCCATTCTAGAGCATTGAAGCCTCAAACCTATAAATTTGAGCCCTCCCTATTCATTTGGAACACACTTCTTATCTATTGTAAAGATTAAGGCACTTTGTGCCCACAGGTTTCTCTTTACTTTGAATCCTACTTTCCTTCATTATTTGTGATTGTTGATTAAGTGGGTTTGTTACAAGTAATTCATCAATTTTGTCACTTTCACATGCCCTTGCGTTATAGTTCGTCTATTGCTCTTTTCACTTTGGCACACCAATGTATGTTAGTTTTTCCATGCATCTTTTATTAAACCATGCTTGTTTAGGATTAAGGGCCTAAATGATTTTTTTTCAAGCGGTAGGTTAGTTGTACTTAGGAGTATCATAATAAAAAGGTTTAGATTTTTAGTTCTTAACTTTTTTCTTAATTATCTTCATCACATTTGTTGATTTACAAAGGTTTGGTATGTGAATACCCTCTTGCAAGCAAGCATATGAACACCTCTTTATAGAGTACCCTTCACACCACAATTTTAAAGCACTAAGGTTTTAGAATTCTAAAATAAAACTTTATCTTCTCTCCATTATGCAAGCTAATGATGTGTGGCGTAAATAGGTGTCGCTACTTTGGACTGCTGACTATGGACTTGTGCCTTCTTGTGCTTCTGTGCGGTTGAAGGCTACTCGTTGTTGTGCTGAAGAGGTTGCTTCTTACATTTCAATGCTGTGGAGCTCTGATCTATGGGTAGTGCATTGATAAAGCACTGTGTCAACGTCTTTATAAGGCTTTGATAATAAGTCTTATACTAAGGCTTTAAAGCCTCAAAGCCTTAGGCCTGCTGTGTGATCGCCAAACTCTTAAAATGCTTTGCATTAATTAATTAGCGACGTTTGAAATGTCATGTAATATAATATCAAAGGTTGCATGAAATTCTAAGCTTAGTTTTGCTTGTATCTCCTTTAGAAAATCCAAAATTTTTGCCTTATTTTTTGGACACCTGTGGCTCTGCATCATGTGGTTCGGGTCATGCTGTCTATCTTTCTCGAAGGATATGGCTCACGAGGAGGTCCTTCTCTCTCTCTCCTCTCTCCTCCTCTCCTCTCTCTCTCCCCCTTCACAAAACTACTGCAACCCCCATGCAGGCCTCTCTCTCTCTCTCTCTCTCTCTCTCTCTCTCTCTCTAAACTGTTTTGCGACTCCTCTCTTTGGCTGATACGACATAGATGCTCTCTTTGGCTGATACGACATAGATGGAGAGGAGTTGCTCCTTTTGCCAAGGAGCAGGAGGGCGTTAGGAGGGGCTAGCTGCCCTAAGTGAGGAGCAGGAGGGTGGGATGCAGGGGCTAGTAGGAGGGGGGTGACGAGGGCAGAGGACGATAAGGAGGAGGGGATGGAAGGTGTGATGGCAAGGACAAGGGAGGGAGTGGGCCTGGAGCGGATGGCGAGGGGACACCTATGATGCGGGTAGGAGGACGAGGAGGAGGAGGGAACGATGGTGAAGATGAGGGAAGGGGTGGCCTGGAAGGAGGCCTTCGTAAATGTATTAAATTATGCCACGTCAATGGCAAAAATTAATACATTACAAATCTTCATCCATGCACCTCTACTCTTAGGCGAGTAGGGGGGGGGGCGGATGTAGTCTCTTGTTTAGTAGGGGCATGATTGAGTATAAATACATTGAGCATTTATACTCAATGATGTTATTTGCATTCAAAATGCAATTTATGGATGCATTCAACCAAATTTGGATTGAAGATGCATTGGCTCAAGAGGTGAGTCCATGCAATGGGAATACCTTTTTGATATAAGTTAAAGACAAATAAACTATACGTAGAAATTATTTACACGTAAAAAGTAACATGTATTAGTAGAAGACAATTGTAGTAGCAAGAATGAGAAGGTAAAGAATAGAAGCGCATGAGAGAATAAGAACCTTGTACATGGTGCCAATTGTGGAATCCATTATAATAAGATTCAATGGCCATGCTTATTCCAGTTTTGCAACTTTCACATGCCTTGGATTCCATAGATAAATGTTTTTTGATGCTTAATTCTTGGATCCATGTAGATAAAGTAACCGTGTGCATTTTGCAAGATCCAAACACAAAAAAATGTAACCCTTATCTTTGTCATATTGGAAGAAGTAACTTTTGTGCAAGATTTAGAACATCAGAGAAAGACACAAAATTTTATCGTATAGCCATGGAAGCTCCTTCTACCAAATGCAGTTGAGCAATAGCAACTTAGGATGTGGGAAGAAAATAAGTGGATTGATAACATCTTCTAATGGAAACTTAGGATGTAGGACGAAGGGGAGTGGATTAATACATCTTCTATTTGTGATGTGATTAGCTCCATTGCTATCTTAATAAATCTAGTTTCACATTATGTCCACGCAATGGAACCGACAATTGTGAATATACCCAAGGGGACATGATATTGTGAAAACATTATTGTAATGTGCTATTTGAGCTATAGTCATTCTACAACTCATTATCTTTGGAAATAGGTGTTTCATGTGCCATGTGGACCTGTAACACCATATGCTTTCACCCTTACCTAATTTCATTAGCTTCGTCCTCTATATATTACTCTATCCATTTTTTTTAATCAACTCAACCTCAATGCTTACATTTGCTCATGTGCTCATGAAATTGTATGACCTATGATAAATGTCATGTGGAATGTATTAGAAGGAAAGGGCATGCACCTTGATGTTATGCCCATGTGCTCATGAGTTTGTATGACCCATTATAAGTTATGCCCCTACATTCATGGGTGGTCAAACTTTAATTATGTGCTCATGATTGGATTTACATAAGTTGTGCTTCCCTATTCTTGGAACATTGATGACCTTCTCCATGGTGTTTCATTTGTATCATACATGTTTTGTATTCTTAGCATTGATCGATGCAATTTAATCATTCTCCCCCACCCATGAAAAAAAAAACTTTCATGATGCATGTACTAGGAGCATGGAGGAATGCATGAAGCACATGTCAAGGTGAGCAAGGAAACTAACCAACGTATAGATTGTAAATTTGATTTTTTTTGCTATTTTAACTTGATTTTATTGATGAATCTTGCCAAAAGACTTAGTTTCCATGTTTTTTCAATTCCAATGCAATATGATATCACATAAACTCTTCACTTGCTAGTAATGTTATCACCCTTATGATTGATAGGGGAATCTAAGTCTAAAAGTACCAAGTTCTCTCTCTCTCTCTCTCTCTCTCTCTCTCTCTCTCTCTACACACACACCCATGTGCACGTGTGTGTGCTCAAGGCAACAAAATTCCAAGCTCAAGGAGTTTGAAAACATTACTAGATTTAAAAAAGTTGTTGAAAACTAGCTCAAGCTTGCTAATTTTTGGGTCTTTGTTTGCAATGCTAGTGAGTGCCTGTTTCCATGTGGGAGCAATCTTCACCCTTGAAAATGCAATGCACACAAAAGAAAAAGCAAGTAGAAAAAAGCTAGAGTGCTTGAGAGCTTTTTAAATTCCTTTTTCATTAGTGTTGGTACACGTGGATAAATGAAGTGTCAAGTTTCCCTCTGTTAGTTTGAGGCTCCTTAGGTTGAAAGGCTAAACAAGCTAAAAGTGGAAGCAGATGCCTCTTGTTTGAGATCACCGACGAAGCATTTTGAGTCCCCGTGTCTTGTCATATGGCTGCAGATGTGCCAGGGCATATCATCAGTTTCCTAATACCTACTTGTCATCAGAGGATGTATAGAGGGTCTTAACTCAATTTCACTGTTCATCCACATTCAGCCACCATGAAAATCAACACACAAGCCGTACAACTGAAAAAAATCAAAGATTTTTCACATCATAAATCTGGCAATTGTCTGGCTTGATATTTGCCAATGATATCTATCTAAAGATGCTCCCTAAACTCAAAGGGTCAACCCAACAAAAGGTTAACATTAAGTTTCATGTACATACCAAGCTGATTTCCTCATTATTTCTCTCCTTGTTCCAATGGTGCCTTCATAGGGACCTCTTGTTACACAAGATGTTGAAGCTGAGAGAGAGAGAGAGAGAGAGAGAGTCTACGACCACATTGCAAGTAAAACAAGTGGTTTCGTACCCGATTTCACAACCATTAATAATATTGTGTGGCACCTTGAGGGCAAGGAGGTCTACACCAGCCTTCACAGCACTAGGTCCATCAAGGCTCTAGGTCTACACACAAATGTCTCTCTCTGTCAGATAATAGATATATCTCTGCACTAAAGTTTACAAATCATTCACCAATGAAGGCATAATCATGCAATATATTTTTTCCACACATTATTCATATCACTTGCTGTAATGAAGGTCTCCTGTTGATAACCATGATTATTCTGAAAAGGTATTTTTGAAAAACTATTCAAAAGGCTCCCGATGCAACTCTTGGCTATGCTGCAAATGCTAGAATACACAGAGAATATTATGGAAGGTGTGGATCATGTAAGTTTCATTGTTAAATTAATGGACTTAAAGCAAGAATTCAATCCACCTCAAGAAATTCAAGGAGGTCGTGGAGTTCCCGTCAGATTGTGTCTCCCAACCTTCGGCCTTCACGGGTTTTCTGATAATACGTGCTCATATACCTCCTATCAAGACTTGGATAAAGTTCAAATGGAATCAACTGCATCTCCTGTGAGGAAAATCTACTTACAACTAAAGTAGCCTGACTTTGCGGCGTCCACAAGATGTCGGATACCCGAGTGCTTTGTTGCGAATGCAAGGGCCAATGGAGTTAGGCCTCCCTTGTTGATCCTGGTATTGATGTCTGCCCTGTGCTTCAACAAGAGCTCCACTACCTCTTTATGCCCTGCCTCTATAGCACAATGCAGTGGGGTGTACCCTTTCTCGTCCTTCATGTTGATGTTAAACTGATGATTGAGCAGCAGTTTGACCACGTCCACATGACCCTTGAATGCTGCACGGTGCAAGGCACTCCAACCGTGCTGGTCGGTCTCATCAGTGGCAGCCCCTAACAGTAAACAGTCGTGGACTGTTTTCAAGTCATTTTTCCGCGCTGCTTTCTGTAGCATATGCTGTAGGTGCATGGAATCCAGCAGCTCAGAGTGCCCATTCTCACGTGCCACATCATGGGGTGTCTTCTTTTCATGGTTTCTGACATTGATGTCGGCCCCTTCTTTGAGAAGAAACTGTACAATTTCTTCAAAACCTGCAGCTGCAGCAATGTGTAGAGGTGTGCAGCCGTCCTGGCACTGTCTATTGAAATCGGCCCCACCTTGAACCAGCCTCACAAGCACCTTAGAATGCCCAACTGTCGCAGCCTCATGCAAAGGTGTCCTCCCTCTTTCATCAACAGCATTCTTATTGGCTCCTGCATCAAGTAACAGCTTCACAATGTTGGAGCGATTCCAAGCTGCAGCCGCATGAAGGCATGTCCAGCCGCACCAGTTCTTGTGCTCGGTCTCAGCACCGGCATCCAACAGAGCGCCAACAATCTCACAGTGACCAGCCAAAACGGCCTCGAACAAGGGCGTCTGTCCAGTGTAGTCCTTGTCATTCACATTGCATTTGCTGGCTATTAGCGCCTTGACTGCCCCGAAGTTACCTTGAACAACAGCAATGAAAAGAGCCGTCCGGTCTTGATGGTCTCTAGCATTTGCATGTGTATCTCTTAAAACCTCTTTCACACACTCCATAGAGCCATTGACGGCCAATCTCCAAAGTACATGGCTTCCGGTAAAGACAATCTTCAATGTGGCATCAGTGAAGACGTGCTTCTTGCGCGTGCCGAACCACTTGTTCAGATCCGCCTGTGTCCCCTTACCAGTGGGAACCATGAGGCTTTTCACATGGAGTTTGTCATGGCTATGGGGAAGATTCTCAGGAAAACTGTTCTGGGCAGTCATTTCAATCTCGAGGAGATGTTCACCAAGGGGCGGGATGATGACGATGGCTTGTGGGTGGACTCTGTACTTACTGGGTGCTGTTGTGAACACCTTAAATGCAACAGGCATGGTGTGCATCAAATTCTGAAGCCGGATTTT
The DNA here is from genome assembly GCF_041138505.1 of Cibotium barometz. NCBI lineage: Eukaryota > Viridiplantae > Streptophyta > Polypodiopsida > Cyatheales > Cibotiaceae > Cibotium > Cibotium barometz. Next base: position 24,690,944 of record NC_141094.1, read on the forward strand.
GGCATAGGCCTTCTTGCCTAACTCAAAGTTGAATCTCACCTCTCTAGGGGTCACCACAAGAAGTCGGTCCATGGTAGAATGTGATCAACAGGCCACTATGCAAGAACCCATTTCTGCTGCATGGTCCTTGACTAAAGACTGAGGATCTTATGCAAAATCATGAAAGCCTGGAATTAGGGTTTGGGAACTGAGCATAAGTGCTTGAAATCAAGCCAGGCTCAGCTCTCTGGTAGCTTAAAACAATAGGGTTTCAAGAATAGCCCTAAAATCTTGAGAGAGTCAATTTATGGTTTCTGACAAGATCAAACTGCTCTCAAAAGTCCTCCTTAGCTCTCTGATCACAGCTGCTCATAAATTAAGGCTTCATGACAGCTTGAATTCAAGCTAAATTAGAGAATTGTGAAATCTTGAAATCAAGGGTTTCATTCAAATTAAAATCAGGGTTTCTGTCAGAACCACAAGTGCTTTTATTACAGAAGCATAAGTGGCCAATTACCAGCAGTTAATGGGGATTACCGAAGCTAACATGGAAAAGACAGACGATTCTGAGTTTAAGAATTGGCCAAAACCATAACAAGCAAAACAGAAAAGGTACCTCCAAGTGCAGCTCATGAAAGGACCCAGGATCTGCTGCAGAAGAACGCTTGTGGAGAGAGAAAGACAGAGAGAGAGAGAGGGGGGGAGAGAATCATAAGAATTGTTCTCGTCCTTCGCTTTGTTCTTCCCTTTCCAATTCAAGAGAAAAAACAACCTACCAATGGGAGGGCTTTGGGTTCAAAAACAAATGGGTCCCATCCACAAATGTACAAATGTACAAATGTACAAGGGAGTATCTTGAAAAGTGTGTGTACTAAGAGAGAGAGAGAGAGATGGGTGTGTGTGTGTGAGAGAGAGAGAGAGAGAGATGGGTTTGTGTGTGTGTGTGTGTGAGAGAGAGAGAGAGAGAGAGAGAGAGAGAGAGATGGGTTCGTGCATGCATGCGTGCACACACATACACAAAAACGCTTGTTTAGGAACTCTCTCTCTCTCTCTCTCTCTCTCTCTCACACACACACACACACACATGCATGCATGCATGCAACCTTGTTACCTTTGTTGTTGAAACTCAAATGCATATAGTTGCCTTTACTAGAACACTCATGATAGTCAAACCATTGTCTTTCGATTCAAGAGTCTAGAGTCACCTTAACCAAAGTATGTGTTGGCAAATGGGTATGTAATGATATAATTTTGTCACTTCAGTTAATACACATGTCATTAATTCATGAGTAACTCATGTCTAGAATGCCAACAAAATAGCAATCACATTTTTTTCTAAGGCCCACATGAAAAAAGAATGTTTAGATTTAAAAATCTTTTCATTTTGCAAGTAAATCTATTTTAGATATTGATCCCATGGGCCCAAACAAAGCATGCCTTAGAATTGCCACACTTTAAAGTAGTACTATCTTTTCTCTCTCAAAATTTACTATGTTATAGTGATGCCGTTTGGATATAACAAATTATTAAGGCTCAATGAGACTCGACTAAACATGTACCATAGGCCATAATTGTCAATCAAATGAAAAAGCCATCCTACCTGCTCTTCATAACCACTTCCAAAATATTTTCTTTTATGTTGCAAAAGAAAGAGTGACTTAAACATATTTTTAGAAGAATAAGAGATGTATTTGACCTTGTCCTCTTTCATTGGTCACCCATTGTTTATGAAAATGTAACTCTAAATCTTCCATGTGTGTTAATACTAGCTATAGTTAAATGATGCTAAAATCATGCATTCATTTAGCATGAGAAAATGTGATAATCATGAGCATGCACTTTGGCATCTTTGATGTAACACTTCTAATTGTTTAAAAGCATTTAACATTTACCCCAAAAAAATATGTAATACTTTCTATTTGTGGTTGCAAAAGACTCCATTGAAGAGTTATGTTGAAGATTCAACTCTACCAATATTAGAACATTGCTCTTTTGTACTTAAATAGTAATAATGCTCTTGGCTCAGTCCTAATAGCTAGACACTTTCATGAACCACTAAGTTTTTTGAATTTGTAATTTTTGGTTATAACTTGTCTTGTACACAATAAATGTGATGGGAAAAAAATTTGGCGCAATTAGAAAAGCTAAGGGAAACAAAATGAGTTTTTATTTTTTGCTAGAGTTGGTGCATATACATGTAGTAAGATCTCATCCTTATTCCAAGCCACACAAGGTGAATACGATCTTTTCAAGTTGAGTCTTACACATAGTAATATTTTCAAGTTGAGTCTTATACACAATAATCAAGAAAAGAACTTTGAGATGCTATTATTCTAAGGTTTGCATTAGGTGTTGAAGGGTAAGACAAATATGTTTCCTATTGAAAAAGAGCAAGGCAATCTTGGTCACATAAATATCAACTACCAAGACAAGCATGCCCTTAATGATTGCCCTAATAGTTGTGGTGTGATGAGACTGATAAACCTAGGGAACATTAAAAGGAGTCACATGCAAGGAAGAACAAGTGGTTTTTTGGCATTGACATACTAGGTTCAAAATTTTATGTTTTTGTTTTGCTCATATGTACATTTAAATATAAATAAATGGCCAAGTTCTTGTGCTTTTACAACATGCATCTGAGCACATTGCTTAATAATCTTAAGCTCTATTAAATGCATTAATGTTCATAATATAAACAAACATACAATGCACCTAAGAACATGCAAGTGATCTCTTAATTTTTGAAAACTAATATTAATAATATTAACAAACATACAATGTACCTAAGCACATGCTTTTGATCTCTTAATTTTTGAAAACTATCTCAATTACTTAGATATAACTAAGGCTTAGGGCTCTACTTTGAGATAGTGCACTAATAGGTCTTTTTAAGCTCACCACAAAAAGAAGTTTGAGGGCTCTACATGTTACCATATTATAGTAGTGATGTGTGTGAACACACTTAGGACCGCCGGGGCACTTTTTCCCTCACTAGGAGGTTTTTTCCCCCCTTGCATTGTATATACGCCCATTATCTTTTAGGGTTGGTCATCTTTCATTTTTGGCACTCATAATACACTACAGTGTTGTGCTCAAGCTTCCTCATCTTCTTGAAGTTGTGTGTGCATTCCTGCAACCCTAATTCCAACAATTGGTATCAGAGCAGGCTTCCTCCTCCCGGGCAGCATCACCGGCACCTGCCGCTTCATCTCCTCCGATTGCAACGAGGTTTCACGAGCGTCTGCAGGTTAGTATATGCCGTGGGAAGGCCCGTAGGGCTTGTTCGTTTCAGAATTTTGATCTGAAGTCATTTCGCCCTCCGTTTTTGCATTCCAAGTACTGCGCAGGCAAAATCGTCCTACTGTGCAGATTTTCTGTCAAGATTAAAATCTGCAGGACAGGTGCCCATTCGTCTGTTTTGGGCTGTGCTACATAGCACAGGTCGATTTTATACAGGTTTACCTCTTACAGACAGCATTTACATCTAGTAGTACAGTCATTGGCCATGGCTGACAACAATGATGTATTCCGCATGTTGGCTGCTGAGGATAAGTTGGATGGCACCAACTATCCATTGTGGGCATATATGATGCGACATGTATTGGTAGCAAAGGGGTTATGGAACATTGTGCAGGGTATTGATGCACGTCCTATTGTGGCTGGGAATGCTGCAAACACATCAGAAACAGGTACTGTTGATGATGGTGCAGGCACAAGTGCTGTAGCAGCTGTTCGAGAACCACCACTTTCAGCAGAGCAGATTCGTTGGGATGGTAGAGATGCGCAGGAAAACAAAGTGTGCAGGTTAAAAAAGGCTTTATATGGTTTAAAGCAAGCTCCACGAGCTTGGTATGAAAAAATACATGCATATTTGACTGCACATGGGTTTCAGAATAGTCCAACAGAAAGCACTTTGTATGTTAAACGTGTGGATGGTGTACATCTAATCATTGCTCTCTATGTCGATGACATGCTGCTCACAGGACCAAATGAGAGTCATATTGCTGATTTTAAGGCTGATTTGAATGCCTCTTTTGAGATGTCAGATTTGGGGCATTTGCATCATTATTTGGGGATACAATTTAAGCAGTGTGATGGAGGTATTGCTTTGTGTCAGACAAAGTATATTGAAACATTGTTGCGGAGATTTGGCCTTGAAGACTGCAAGCCTATTGCTACTCCAATGGAGACAGGTTTGAAGTTGAGTCTTCATGATGCTGGAGATCACTTTGATGTCACACTCTATCAGACAGCTGTTGGTTGCCTCATTTATGTATGCATTACGAGGCCAGACATTCAGTTTGCAGTCTCACAGGTGAGCAGATTTATGCATAGCCCAGGCATTAAGCATTGGCAGGCAGTGAAGCGTATCTTTCGCTATTTGAGTGGTACTCGGCATCTTGGGTTGTTTTATCCCAAGGGGGGATCATTGCCGCCAGATTTACATGTTTTTTCAGATTCTGACTGGGCTGGTTGTTATGACACACGCGTGTCCACGAGTGGTTTTTGCTTCATGCTTGGAAGCTCATGCATATCATGGTTGAGCAAGAAGCAGCCTACTGTAGCCACTTCTAGTTGTGAAGCTGAGTACAGGGCAGCTTTCACAGCTACGGTTGAGTGTGTGTGGCTCAGACGCCTTATGGCTGATTTGGGTGTTGGGCAGCCATCTGCCACCACCATCTTCACTGACAGTCAGAGCGCATTGGCAGTTGCGCGGAACCCAGTGTTCCATGCTCGTACGAAGCACATTGAGGTGCACTACCATTATGTCAGGGAGAGACTCTCTGCAGGAGAGATCAGTTTGGCTTATGTGCCAACACAGGATAACCTTGCAGACCTTTTCACAAAGGCTCTGCCTCGTGAAAAGTTTGAAGCTTTTCGCAAAGCTTTGGGCTTACTCCCTTTTGTGGATTCGTCCACATAGCTAGACACTTCCCTATACATGAGTGCTAGCTCTTGTTCACCGCATCACTCCAGGGGGGATTTGTTACCATATTATAGTAGTGATGTGTGTGAACACACTTAGGACCGCCGGGGCACTTTTTCCCTCACTAGGAGGTTTTTTCCCCCTTGCATTGTATATACGCCCATTATCTTTTAGGGTTGGTCATCTTTCATTTTTGGCACTCATAATACACTACAGTGTTGTGCTCAAGCTTCCTCATCTTCTTGAAGTTGTGTGTGCATTCCTGCAACCCTAATTCCAACACTACATTGAGATAATGCACTAGTAGGTCTTTTTCAGATCTACTTTGAGATAATGCACTAGTAGGTCTTTTGAACTCACGACATAAAGAATCTTAGGCTTATAAAATATTCCAAATGGAATCTTGTTTGCAAATTTGTGAAGATTGTAATAAGCATTAGGATATACTCATTTGAATGCCTTGCTCATAATCTCTTTTTACTTGACTGACCTAAGACTTTTAACCGTGATTTTCAACATTATCCTCAACTCTAAATAAACATTGAATAGTATCTTAGAAGTGATACATGGAGCTAAGAACATGTTATCTTTCACTCAAGCTCTTGTTATATACCAAGGACTCATATAAAAATACATGAAGTCTATGATTGAAGAAAATTTTTCCATGTTAAAACCATCAGTTGATAAGGATAAGTTTTGCCTTACGTTTGCAAAAGAGTGCATGCATCCGTATTGCATGTGGTTCTTGTGTGTGGGCACATGGATGCATGCCTACGCATGCTCACGTACACTTGCAAACTAGTGGGTGTGTGTGCATGTGCATGTGCGTGTGCGTGTGTATGTGCATGCGTGCACGTGCACATGCATGCACCTAGGTGTATATGTTGTAATGATGTTCATATTGATACAACACCACAGTCTAAAACTATGTAGGTTATATGTGGAACAAAGTAATCAGTTATGCGGGTTATATGTGGAACAAAGTAATCAATTATATTTAATGTGCGTGCATGTACACATGCATGCACCTATGTGTACATGTTGTAATGATGTTCACATTGATATAATACCACCATCTAAAGCTATGTAGATTATATGTGGAACAAAGTAATCAGTTAATTTCAAATATCTTGCTAGGATGATGCCAATTCTAAGATTTATGAGCTAGCATGATCTTGATCTTTCCTCTCATAAATTTACATCAACTTATTTACAACAATGTATGAAAACATAGGCCAAGCTTAAATAACCAAATTTGTTCACATTGTGAGCATATATAAAATTTAATACCTTCAATTGTGTTTGTGCTATTAGTTTATATCCTTGTATACTTAATAATGTCTATTTGTGGTTCAATGATTGGTCAATATTTTAAACATAAAAGGTGTTCTGAAGACCAAATTATGTCTATGGCTTGAGATAGACATGTTACTAACTCTATAACCATCATGAATATTTTTTATTTTTTTGATAAATTAATTCTTGTTTTCAAGTAATTTGGTACTAAAAAAGAATCCAAGATTTCATGCATTAGACCAAGCATACAATTGAAGCTCCTATTTCTTTTATATGTTGTGTTCAAGTAGGCATGAGGAGATGCCCAAGTTTCACTTTGGTAGACTTGGCTTATAGCAAGGATTTTTATGCTAAATTAATACATTGGAAATTCTAGCAACAGTTTGAGTTGCTGTACGGTTAATAAGATAAATTCACATGATGAAAGAATGGGGGAGACATATCATTATTCCTTTAAAAATAAATAATATTAGACCCGTGAAGATGGAACAAAAGCAGGTTAATAAGATGATGAAAGAATGGGTGAGACATACTAGCATTACTTTAAAAAAAATAACATTAGGCCCATGCAAATGGAAAAAGCATGGGAAAGTCTCTATTCTAGAGTGTCCTTATAGAAATCTTTTAGCAAATTGTGTGATTGATGAATTAACAAACAGCATAAAGCCTTTATTTGTAAGATGATCTAAGATTTATCCCACAAACTTACAAAGGATAGTAGAAGACACTATGCTTTAGTGCCAACCTTCAAAATTATTATTGAAAACAATATAAAATCACATGTTCACTCACAAACCAACATAAATATTTTAATATGCTTCGTGATACCTTTGGTACAAATTAATGAGTTTGATCTAAAAGTCTTGATTATCAATAAAAAATACATAGAGCACATGAAAAGAATACTGAAATAGACATCATTCTTGAAATGAGTGGTCATAGTTAGATAAAATAACAAAAACTATACAAGGCAAGCCTAAATAAGGATTTAAAATACCACAAAACACTGCAAGAAAAACCTATCAAAAGGCCAGCCTACCTTTGGAATTAGAAAATGTTTTACTAGCCATTATTTTGGATATGCCCATTATTAAAAGAGAAAACAACTTGTGTTGTTTAGGGTATGCAAAAAAGGGTAATCGCACAGTGAGCCGGTAGCCATGCATACTGAGCCGGTAGCCATGCATTGGTGTTAGTGTGGAGACAAAGGGAGAAAAACACACATAGATGTAACAAGCAAGTAGAGACAGAGAGAAGCAGTAGATTGATGAGGTACAAGTGAAGTGACATGATAAGATCACTTACATTCATAAGAGCGTGTACAGTTGCTTGAGAGAAAAATCCTCCTAAGGAGGGAAAAAGTACCCTAGCCCATTATTAGCCTGCATCCACACATCACTTCCATATAACCCCCCTCCCCCCCTATAGTGATGATGTGAACATGTATAGGGATCATGTGGCTTACACGAAACAACATATAGTGCGCTAACATCCTCCTTTAGTATTAATGCAAATAGGATTCCTTATTCTAGGGTGTGTAAAACTTTAAGACCCTCTAGGATAAGGAATCCTATTTGCATTAATACTAAAGGGTGTAATCCTATTTGCGTTAATACTAAAGGGTGTAATCCTATTTGCATTAATACTAAAGGGTGTAAGCTCACTACATGTTGTTTTGATGTTTGTAACTAAGTGTTTTGACTAAGATGCATGAAATCAACTTATTAGTGGTGGGTTTACTTAGAGTTAGCTAGTAATAAAATGGTCATATTGTAAAACAAAGGATGTTCTTGAATGCATTTTAAGCTTGTGAACTAATGCCGTTAGTATGTAAGAAAATCATGAAGTATTCCCTAGGCTTGCTGATGTGAGATGTAGCCACAAGTGTTGAAGATAGCTAATGATGTTGGGTGAATTTTTGGAGTAAGGGGAGTGTCGTGTGACCTTGCAAAGGAGTGGCAATTGTACTAGTCATATGGGTTCAAAGGTCCAAAAAGAGGCATAAATGTGAAGAAGAATATGGAATGGCTAGCCCAAAGGGTGCCCATAAGTAGGTGCCTAAAGTTAGGTTAAAAAGAGGCCCCAAGTGGGTGCTCACTTCAAGGGTTCAAGAGACATGGTCCTCAAATCTAGGCAAGATTAGGGCATTAACAAATCAAGTTTTTGGGTCATAAATTATAAAGAGAATGTGGAGGAGAGAGAGAGCTTGAGTTCCCTTGCAAGCAAACACACACACACACACACACACACACACAAGAGAGTGCAAGACACAAGAGAGTGCAAGACATAAGAGAGAGATGGATGGCTAAATTTTCTTCTATCTTCTTCTCTTCTCTTCTCTACAACCATATAACTAAAAGATAAGAGTACATACATAAAGGGAAAGCAATCTCCTAAAACATACAAAGTGGTCGATCTACAGTGTGAACCAGACTATATGAGCTGGCGCTATACCTATGCCATAACTCTAGTACTCCAAAGTGGCTGTCACATTGCCTATCATACACTGGCGGTATATCAACCATAATCTCACCAACTATGCCAGTGACATAAGTGCAAAAGCTATCACCCAGGCGGGTCATCAATGTCCGTAGTATGGTAGCACTAGTTGAGCTTGATATCTCAACACTCCCCCTCAAGCTCAACTCCACACACTACACTCCAAGTAAGCTCCTAAATCTCTGGAGCTTCTCTGTGCCCAATGCCTTCGTGAGACGATGTCAGCCACTTGATCCTCTATGCTGACATATACCAAATCTACATCACTTGCTCTGCTAGAACCTTCTCCCACACAAAGTGATAGTACACCTCAATGTGCTTCGTTCTAGCATGGTATATTGGGTTACTGGTCAACTGTATGCTACTCATGTTGTGACAATAATCACCAAGTAGCTTTTGAAACCAAGCTACAACACAAGCTGCCATAGCAGCACCCCTATACTTTGCCTCTATACTACTCGACAAGGCAACTATTGGTTGCTTCGTAGCTCTAACTCACAACAGCACTCCCAAAAGAGAACATAAATCCATTGGTAGATCTCATGTCTACAACACTACCAGCGTAATTAGCATCTGTGTACCCATGTAGCTGTATCTCTATACCAACCTCATACAAAAGTCCATAATCAACTGTGCACTTTATGTACTTGAGAATCGGTCTAGCCGCATCCAATTGTGGCTTCCTAGGGGCCTGCATAGACTCGCTCACAAGTCCAACATTATAACTCAAGTTTGGCCTAGTAATGGTCATGTAGATCAAGCTACCCAATATGCACCTATATGTAGTGGGGTCGTCCAAAAGCTCACTTGTATTTGCAGAAAGCTTTGTGTTCTGCTGCTCCAATGGCATTGAAATAGACTTACAACCTATCATACCATACTTGGAAAACATGTCCAAACCATATTGCCTCTGCAATAACAAAATGCCATGAGGTGATCTCACCACCTCTATGCCCAAAAAATATTGCAGCTCACTCAAAACCTTCATCTCAAATTTTTGCTTCAAAAGCCTCCTGACATCTTATATGTCAACATCACTATCACTGGTGTGATAATCAAGTCATCCACATAAATGACTAATCTATCTTTTTCACATAAAGCGAAAAATCTGCATTGGATATTTGAAATCCAATGGTAACAAGATACTCCCCGCTCTTGTTTGACCATGCTTTGGGTGCCTGCTTCAAGCCATACAAGGCTTTGCGTAACTTGCACACAAAATTTGGGTGTGCATCACTCTTATAACCTAGTGGCTGTGCAACATGTAAACTTCTTCTTCACCATGTAAGAAGGCATTCTTTACATCCATCTGATGTAAAGACCAACCCTTTGCTGTAGCCATAGCAATGACATCTCTCACGGTTGCCATTCTTGCAACCGGGTTGAATGTCTCTTCATAGTCAATGCCATAAGTCTGCGCATAACCTTTGGTGGACACCAATCTTGCCTTATACTTGCTCACTGAACCATCAACGTTATGCTTGACTTTGTATACCCACTTGCATCCTCCTTACATCCAATTGCCTTTTTCTCCTTAGGCAAAGGCACTAACTCCGATGTTGCATTTGCATCCAATGCTGCCATCTCCTCATTCATGGCATCTTCCCATTTCTTATTTCCAAGTGCCTACTCAAAACAAGTGGGCTTCAATTCTTGTATTGCTTTAACCATGTAAGTATAATGATGGGTTGTATATCTATCATATCTCAACCTGTCCAACAGGGTACCTAACCCTTGTAGACTTGCATACACCTGGATCACTGCCAGGTGTCCTCAAAATAGCCCTCGTTATCCTTACACCAGGAGTAACTACAGACGGAATGCCAAGATCCTCATCAAGGCTCTGCTCTCAGAGCCGCTAGAGTCACCATCCACATATGAGTGACCTGATGACAGATCAGGCACAAAAGGTTGATCTACCTTTTCCTTCCCTCTACATGATACATGTGTATCTACATCTGTTCTCAACCTGCCTGACCATGGGCTAATATTGGATCCACTACTAGAGGACTCTCCAAGTCCACTAAGCACCTATGATTGCTACTCTACATGTGGTGTAGCATTAACACTTCTTACATATGCATCTTTGTTACCTTCACTACTAGTGCATACCAGCTACTCATCTCGTCAAAAGACAACATATATGCTTCCTCGCATCTCACGAGTGGTAGGGGAAATCATGTTTGGCCTGCTTCACATACTTTGTGTATACCATCAACCTTAAACTTTGGTAAACCTACAACAATATTTTGGGCTTGCATAGACTTCAGTCACTGTAAATTCACATGACTAATGCGCTTGTTCCAATATGTCAATATTTGCAAATGACACCTATTCCATGCGTAAACATGGTTGCCTTTACTTCGGGCATGTTCACATCCAAGGTAAACATCCTGCCATTTCTGTTACCCTTTGCAACTAAGCAGTGACATTGATTTTTGAAGTCTTCCACAAAACATCCTTGAGTATTAAACCTCACTTGCAGACCCTGCTCAACCATCCGTCTAACAGAAACCGGGTTTGTAATATTTGGAACATGAAGTACATCTTCTTGAAATCTTGACACCTCCTATTATGGAAATGAGCATGTGCTGCATCACAAACAACTGCTCACTTCTGTCACTCATCACTTCTCTATTTACTAGATTATGCATAGTTGTCTTGTTGCAACTTTCCACTTTTAATGTCATTCTAGTTTTTATAGTAGTCCTTTGCCATGTGCCTTGGTTTGCCACAGTAATAGAACTTTATGCTATTTGTATTCTGATTTCTTTGCCAACCACCTCGGCCTCTTTGGCTCCCCCTACCTCTATACTGGCCTCTTTCACCTATGTATAATTGCTGCTGGCAAATCATTAGACTGTTGTTGTCCAAAATTATGATTTCCTTGTTAGCCACCACCTTGGCCTCGACCATGACCTCTACCTCTGCCTCTACCTAAAGTAGAGTAAAAGGCATGTTTCGATGTGTTCTTGCTTTATGAAGAAGGTTCCTCACCTACTAGTGACTTTTCCTCTGTTATCAACATAGACACCAAGTCCCGAAAGTTAGGAATATTCTCCCTAACTGCAATGGAGGTCTTGAATGTCTTGTACTCTTTGCCAAGCCCATTCAAATAGACACTCACCAAATCATCATATTCCATCGATACATTGATGGACCTACGGGATTCAACAATGCCCACTCATTGATAGACATGCTTTTCTTTTCCACAATATGCAGCTCTTGTTTTATTTGCAATTTCCTTGCCTTTGTGTTGGGCTGGAACATCTGCACACCAAGTTCTGCCATGCAACCACTGGAGTGTTGGCATCCTGTATGTTTCCTATCATTGTGTCTATGACACTAATTGAAAACCAATACATAAGTTGCCTTGAACCGTGGTTCCAATTGTTGAATGTCTTTATGTATGTTGGAGTGGCACTCTTCTCAGACAACTTAAGAGGCTCCTCATTGTCTCCTTTAACATAGTCCCAAAATCCTTTACCCATAAGGAAATTGGTCATTCTTCTGAACTTCCAAGCATGGAAGTTGTTCTTGTCCAGCTTCTCACTGAATTGATTCCGTCACCAGACATGTTTTTTGGAAATAATAAGTAAACTACAACAGACAATTTCTGTATGCAAACTATAGCAGCACAACAATATCTTATGTGTCTACTGCAGTGGTACTTCAGCACAACCTCTAGGTCACCAGATCTAACCAAAGTACATGTACATACACCAATTTCAACAATACATGTGAAAACACTGTCTGCACTTCCAAAATGCACTATTGCACTTTAATAACCAGATTTCAACTAGAGACAGTTCTCAACTAGAACTTCTCAGAACTGTTGAAAATACCTTGCAGTGATAGAACGAAGACTGAGATGCACCCGAAACGTGATTATGCTTCTCTAGAACCATATAAATAAAAGATAAGAGTACATACATAAAGGGAAATTACTCTCCTACAAAATACAAAGTGGTCGATCTATAGTGTGATATAACTATGCCATAACTCTAGTTGTAAGATTCCTCCCTCCAACTTTTTGAGGTGTGCAGTTGTAGGAATCTTCCCTTCTGACTTATAATTATTCCCCTCTCTGAAATAAAAGAAAGATTCTGTTTTACTTTGTTTTGACCTAGAGAGAGAAAATATCTAGAGAGAGGTAGTCCAAAATTGAGATATTTTTGGATATAAAAATCCTCCTAGTGTCAAAATGAATTCCCCTAAAATAGAAACTCAAAAAGAACTTTTCAATGTGCAATTGGAGTTTATTGGAAATAGGTATAAAGGACCTTAGCCTAAGGGTCTAGATTTTTAAAAAAATTTGAATTATGGTCCAATTAAGGTTCCTATGGGCCAATAAGATCAATCCACGTGTGGGGAGGAGATAAATCCAATTTGTAAAAGAAAAATACCCAAAAATGAGTAAATGCTCACATAAGATGAAGAGTTGACTATGTACAAGGGTTATTAGTAAAAAACTATGAGTATTACTAAAAAAATGAGATATTTTGGGTATAATGATTCCATTTGACACATGTGTAAGGAAGGGGAGTCCCTTCAAGGAGGTGCCTACTTCACATGCTTGAATGAGTTTTAAACTCAAAAATAATGTGATATTTTTATCTCTTCTCTCTCTTGGATCAAACCGAATAAAAAAGGAACCAAACTAGGTCCAAATCTGGTCCAAATTCAACCAAACTGAATCTAGAAAATTCTAGAAATCAGTTGGTCTTGGTTAGAGCCTCCCTCTCCTATAAATAGAACCTGAGCCCTTTGTAAAAAAATAGGAGAATTATACTATGCTAGAATTATGCTGAAATAATGATAATTTTTACTATTCTCTAAAATTCTCTCCAAATTGAAGAAGTTGGAGCTTCCCTCCTTCTTCAATCTCCATTGGTGGCTCCATCAACATACCAAACCAATTGATTGGTTGGCGGCCTCCACAGTGATCAAAGAATCAAGCAATTTGTAAGGTAAAAGGTGAATTTTGATCTTTTTCTATAATTTCTCAATGTTTCTCTCTTCTCAACCCCTCTCAAGCTTGAGAAGCTTAATCGGAATGGCTTTTTAATGCTATTGAAGTTAATTGATGAATGGTAGTAAGGAAATACATAAATTTTCATTTATGCTTAATTTTAATGATTTTTTTGTAATTTCTCTCTCTCACTCAAAGAATGGTGTGGATGTGGAAATGGATGTATGGATGTAGATGTGAATGTGGATGTGGATGTGGATGTATGAATGTGGATGTGGATGTATGGATGTGGATGTGGATGGTTGAATGTGAATGTGAAAATGGATGTATGGATGTGGATGTGGATGTGGATGTGGATGTGGATGTATGAATGTGGATCTGGATGTGGATGTGGATGTGGATGTATGGATGTGGATGTGGATGTGGATGTGGATGTATGGATGTGGATGTATGAATGTGGATGTGGAAATGGATGTATGGATGTAGATGTGAATGTGGATGTATGGATGTGGATGTGGATGTGGATGTATGAATGTGGATGTGGATGTAGATGTGGATGTGGATGTGGATGTGGATGTATGGATGTGGATGTGGATGTATGAATGTGGATGTGGATGTATGGATGTGATGTGGATGTATGAATGTGGATGTGGAAATGGATGTATGGATGTAGATGTGAATGTGGATGTATGGATGTGGATGTGGATATGGATGTATGGATGTATGGATGTGGATGTGAAAATGGATGTATGGATGTAGATGTGGATGTGGATGTACGAATGTGGATGTGTATGTGGAATAATGAATGCGAATATGTATGTGAATAGATATGACGTCGATATGAGCGAATGGATGAGATGAGATGTCATGTGAATCAGAATGTGAATGAATGATATAAGATGTGAATGAATGATATGTAAGGAGAAATGGATGTGATGAGACGTAATGTAATTTAAGAAAGATAGGAATGGATGCTATGTGAAGTGAGTGAATCTGATGTGATGGGATGGAAAATGATGTATCTGGTTAAGAATGGACACGCATATGATTTGGATTTGGGTTAAGTAATATGGATTGATGTGGTGCAATAGAAACTGTATTTGTGAACTGTTTGTAAATGACTGTTTTATGTCAAGAATGTTGGGGAAGCATTTTGGCTGTCTTGAGAATGTGGTCGTGGAGACCTACCTGATAAAGTTGCAATAGATGACAGAGATCAGTAACACTATGATTTCATTAAATGACTGATTTAAATACAGTTGAATCTGGGAAAAAGGCAATTTCATATTGGGTGTGTAAGTGGTGTGACTAGAGTTAAATTTTCTTGAAAATCCGGCTAGGGGACCTGGGAACTCTTTTCCCTGGTACCCAGGACAAAACCTAACCAAATTCTAAATTAGATCCCATCACTACAGTGGTTGGGCGGTTGGCTAACCCATGGGACTGGATGGGGTTAGGCTGCACTGATGGATCCCTAAATCTGAGACTCAATTCTGTTATGGTAAATTAGATAAAGTAAATCCCGTTCAAAAATTGTTCTATGGAAAAGAATCAAAGGTTGTGCCTTTCAATGAGGAAAAAAGCGTTGATCTCTATGATCCAAGTTTAAGTTTTTTTCTTGAGCTGACCAAGTGACTTTAGGTTCAGTCAGATTAGTTTGGTCTCAGTAATGACCTTGACTACGTTAGAGTAGAATTTTATCCTGGAGGAATCGCCTGTGCTTTTCGGGCAAGGGAAGTTTTTTTTTTGAGTTCGATTTTGGAAGAAGTGAGGAATTAGTCACCTGTTCGGATATCTATGGGCGAGGCCCCGAGTGTGGGACCCTGCCCTGCGCAAGATGTGCTACTTTCGCTGCTAGCTACCCTGAAATCGTGCGGTGGGGACGGGGATCTTACACTAGTACTCCAAAGTGGCTGTCATACAGCTTGTCATCCACTGGCGACATATCAACCATAATCTCACCAACCATGCCAGTGACATGAGTATGGAAGCTATCACCCAGGCGGGTTATCAATGTCTGCCGCCGCCGTAGCACTAGTCACTAATGGTGATATACTCAAGGCTATATAAAAGTCTCTATCTAATGGAGATATCTATGAGTTTTTGGTCAAATCTCTTATCTTGTCATTATGTCATACTTGTGTCATTTTCCCTATTCACATTCTTGCATTTTTTATTTTATCAAAATGTTGAGCCTAGTCCATTTCTACACACCCTAATCCTCTCTAGGCATAAATTCACATTCTTGTCATTTGCCCTATTCACATTCTTGCATCTTCCATTATGCTGAAATGTTTAGCCTAGTCCATTTCTAAACACCCTAATCCCCTCTAGGCATAAATTCAAGTTGGGGTGCCATCATCTAATGTATATAAAAAGATGCTCTAGCCTAAGTGCTATGTGCATACTGGAATAAATGGATGCCTAAGGCTTCATAACTATAGGTTGGGCCACTCTCCCAAATTTGGGGTGTTCTAATGGGTGGCTCTCCCAAAACTAAAGTTGTTAAGTTAGTTCATTAGGCTACCTTTACAGGAGACGGGAAGGGTTGATGCACCACTAGCAGTCATGGAAGCTCAATATTGTCACCTTCAAGGGGAGTGAGGAATCCTCCTCTGTAAGTTCTTTGAGATGTGTTCCTAGCCATAATTCCTTACCACAAAGCTAAGGAGGAGGGTCACCATTTTGGAACGAGATGACTTGACCCAAATTAAGTCAAGAAATGGATCCACGAGGGTGTAGTGCTCTTAAGGGAGTGGCACTGGGTGGTGGGGTTTTTTTTTTGGGAGGGGGGGACGTGGTTGAGTCGATGTCAAGGCTGAGAGAGGTCCATCCTCTAGCCTCGAAGGTAGGCAAGACTCTCCTAGTACATCGGCGGGGGGGGGGGGGGGGGGGGGGAGGGAGGGTGTTTAAAAAGGAGCTAGGAATTAGACTAAATCTAATACAACCCCAAGCAAGGTGGGGCCAATTTCCATGGCCTAAAGGATGCTGAATGAGTGCGCTCTACATAAGAGGCTACCAAAGATTCTCCTCATTGCAACTTGAATTCTAGGGGGCCAAGGATTGCATGGGAAGGGGGGTGTAAGCCAACATGAGGGCAAGAAGGAAATCCTTCCATGGTTCTCGTTGCTTTAGTTAGATACCATGAACAATCAACTTACCCAAAAGGACTCTGCTCTATGAAGCAAGGTCAATGATACCTAAAATCCCTTTGTAGAGGGGTTTCACAAAGTCACCTTGTATCATGCCCTTGCCACTAGACATAAGAATTTATAGATAAGCCTTTAAACTTGGCCAATGTATGAATAGGAAAAGGCACCCATCATGAAGCAATGTACCACATGGTACCCATCAAAACTTGGTTATCAACTTGGTTATCCAATAAAAATGACACCAAATGATCAAGAGGAGGTGATTATTTGCTACTTGGGGGTGATGTCGATGCCCACATGGCATATCCAAGAAAGGATGCCAAAGAGCCTCTAGGAATCCACTAGAAATCATCAATGCTAAGTTGAGGGGTTGAGGGAGGGGGTGAGGAGGGTCCTACCACCCAAAAACCAAACGACTTGTGTAAATTAATTTGAAATCTAGAAGCAAGGTAAAAAAGCTCAATATCCTCTGTAAAAACATTGGAGATTCAAATTCAAGACAAATTTAGTGATATGTTCTTTGGAAGAGCTCTTGTGGATACAGAGTCATCTATGAACTCTGCATTCATGTGAGAACCTCTAAAGAACAATTGAGTGGCTGATACCCTAGAAGCCATAGAGTCCATGATGTGTGTGGATGCCATGCAAGAAGCTGCATGGCATCCACAACAAAGAGGAAAGGAAAGGAAAGGGTGCTAAGTGGCGCACCAAGCAAGAGATGAAAATGTGCTCCTCTTAGGTGCTTCTTGAATGAGAACCTAGTTGTGGAGACAAAGAGTAGAAGGCTGACACTCCCCTGATTCAAGAGGCCGAGAATCCTATCCAAAGTTTCCTCCAAAATACTCTACTCATATGTAGTCATAAGCTATATCCTACTGCATCACCTCTCTCAAAATCAAGAGGCCGAGAAGCCTATCCAAAGCATAGTGTCCTCCAAAAAACTCTAGTTATTTCATAGTCATAAGCCATATCCTTTTTCAGAGCAGATGGGTCAAAGAAGTCTTACCTCTCTTGGAATCTAGGATACTCATCCTAGATGAAGCCTATCTGGGTGCCATGAATGGAGGCTAATCACTTAGGAGGTGAGGATTTTGTAGTTGTGTTGTGATGGGGCACCAATGTTACACTCCATGGTGTTGATCTATTAACCCTCTACCAAATACTCTAGGAGGTGCATGTGTGCATGACCTTATTGAAAGCATTACATATGCTAGCTTTCAAGAGATCTAAAAATTCCTAAAAAAGAAAGAGATCCCAAAATGCCTCAGAAAGGCTTGAAGAGTATTCTCTAGCTCATCTCTATTGAGAAGGGGGAATACAAAGAACACTATAGGTCATGTGAGATGACATGTAATAGGTGCCACCAGCAGCAACAGCAAACATGGTTCCATGCTTGTTCCTTGGATGAGAGTGGGGGGTTTGCTGCCTAGGAGTTGGTGATGGCATGGATTCTCAAAGGATCAAATGTGAACTTGACATTGGGACTATGCAAGCATTGCAGTGATAACCCATCATTGTAAAGAAGTCTCCTCTCACGTTGTCTCTCGCCTAGCACTAAACAAAAAATTTAGAATCGTAATCATACTCTACTCTCTACTCCTTATTAATGGCTACTAACAGATCTTTGAGTAACCTCCATGAGGGCATGGTACTAGTACTCCTTAATGGCTACTACAAGTGCCCTATCAGTAGCCTCCATATATGCTCCTACTACCCACAAACTATTTGGGGTCTGCTCCTAGAGGCACTGCCACAATAAGCTACACCATCTCCTACTCCCTAAAATCCACCAATCTCTCTTGCGATGTCAACTCTGTAGAAAAGTACTAATCTCAAGGAGGGCTATATCTAAAGTGAAGGTACTAGTATTTATATTCCATTTTGTTTATATTTTTACCAATATAGGCAAGCTCCTTTTGTGAAGCAGCCAGGAGTGGTACTGTGTATAAAGGACATGGAAGTGTTAGGGAATGGTAGACGTCCTTATATTTTTGATCGAATATTGTTCATTCATATACTATTCAATCAAAGACCATTTGATCAAACCCTCTTCGTATGATTTGCTAGAAGAAAAATGTTTAGTAAACTTTATATCATGTGGCATGTAAAAAAATGATTGTTTAATATGGCATCTTTACTAAAAAAAATGTGTTACTCTTGAATAACGTATAAGTTGAATAACGTTTAATGCAACTTAGGAAGTGCTCCCATCAAAATTATTCACACTTAAAATGATTGGGCCATTTGAGAGGCTATACCCTATTTTTTCAAAAGCTCATTTCATATTTGAGAGGTCTTTTTATTAAAATTTTGGCGAAACACCAGTTTATATGCACTACTCACACACCCAACTCCGGTTACAAGGATGCGCAACACCGTAGAGAGCATGGATCGAACCCGCACCACTGGTTGGGACTTTGTCCGCTTTAACCACTCTGCTACAGCCGTGTTCGCAGAGAGGCCTTTTTGTAATTGCCTAACAATAAGATTCACAATGCATCGACATGTTGTATGTAATGTGCATGTGTTTACATAGGTCTTGAATATGGTTTTGTGAGCCAATTTTTGTGTGCTAGGAGGGCCCATCATGGCTATGCTATATCCATAATTTGCATCTCCATGTGTAGCCCTTGCAGTTCTCCCCCACCATTGCGAATATTCAAATGGCGAGACTTACATTGCAGCAGGTGCCATTCTCCTTTGTTGTGCACTCTACGCTTTTGCTTATCGGGGGTTGTTGTCTGAGAAACTATATTTGGTGAATGAAATTACGGTTATGTTTTGGCCATTCTGTAATATATATGGCATGGCCTTGCTAATAATTTTGCAGCAATGCATCTCTCTCTCTCTCTCTCTCTTTAATTGCAATTTAGCGATCACATCTGAATAAGCTTCTCATATGAGATCAAAGAGTCCACACAGCATCTCTCTCTCTCACACACACAGCATCTCTCTCTCCATCTCCCCCCCCCCTCTCTCTCTCTCTCTCTCTCTCTCTCTCTCTCTCTCTCAAACACACACACACACACACACACATATTGTTTGAAAACTAGATTTCTTCTGTGGTGGTGGGCGAGGAAAGGTGGCACAACCTTGAGCTATGGAGTGGCCTTGCTAATTAGCGATCCATGTGGGGAAATAGAGTTCAGCAAAAAACTAATGAAATCTATGCTCTCCATAGGGGTTTCACTAGCAAAACCCCTTGGAGAGCTCCCTCAAGCAAAGTATCTCTCTCTCTCTCTCTCTCTCTCTCTCTCTCTCTCTCTCTCTCTCTCTCTCTCTCTCTCTCTCTCTCTCTCTCTCTATGTGCCAAACATGCAAGCCACTCCCTCCCTCTTCTTTGTGCTCTCCCAAGTGGTTTCCCCCTAGTGAAACCCCTTTGAGAGCAATTGTCAATTCCTCCAATTCACTCCTCTACACCTACTATTTCTTGCCACCACCGCCGATTCTCTCTTGTGCCCTTTCCCATCTATGTCAATCACCTCAACCACATGTCTGTTGTTTCTTATTGCCCATCAGCACACCACCTCTTGCTACATTAGTTCAAAGGCTCTTGCTCTTATCAGAAAGGGAAAAAAAAAGAAAAAAGGAACAGATTGAAAAACCTTAACACTTCCTATCTCAAATTCCTCTCTCCAAGGGGTTTCATTGGGCAGAACCCCTTGGGAGAGCCTTCCTCAAAGAAGAGAGAGAGTTAGCCTGCGCACATGTCTTCGACCGGTGGGATCCGTCCGACAAAAGAGTGACTAATCGGACTTCGTCGGACGGAGTGGTATCTCGCACATGATCTCCAAAAGTCCAACCGGTAGCAAAGAACCTAACAAACATTGCCGGCTGGATGTCGTCAGATGCATCTCGAACATGAAAGTCTGACCGGATGACCACCACACCTGTAAACATGCGCAAGAAAAGTAATTGAGCCTTAGGGGAATCGAACCCCTAATAAGCAACCATGGTAGGCCACTCTATGACCCTACCCACCCCCCCATAGTTAGTAAAAGTTAAAAAGAGAGCAAACAATTAAAAAATTTAAAAAATTACCTCATTTGTCTTTGCATCTCCCTTCTTGATCACAAATGTAAATGACGAAACAAGGAGGCATGTAGATTTCGTCCAAGTACTCGTCTCCCCATGCCATCCATGTTGCCACCACCAGCATTTGGATGAGGATCATCTTGTTCTTGTGGTTCTACCTTACCATGCATCTGCACAAAATTACGTCACACACAACAGGCATCAACCACTTGTGGGGAAAAATGCAATGCGACATTCAACTCTCTCAATATGCACCACCCGTTCTTTAAAATTACCTTTGGAAAAATGCCTATCAAACTCTATTTTGGAATCAAGCATTTGTCCTACAACTTGCCTAAATGGCTTCACAAGGAAACTAGTGGGCTTATACGCCGAGTCAGCAATATAAGGTCATATAGTTTGCCCATACAAGTTTACTATTGGAGTGTCCAATACCTCACCCCTCTTCAAACTTTTGTAAAGTGAGCACCCCTTAAAATGTGTAGAGTCAAGCATACCACCGGGAGCACTACACACAACACTCCAAAACATCTTACGGGCATCTACAATCCCTTGAAGCACAATGCTCAGAAAACCATGTCGACTCATGTACTGAGTCAGAAAACACTCTTGTGGGGGCTTTTGTTGCAACCTGATGTGTGTCCCATCTAAGGTACCACACATATTTGGCAAAGACGTGATTCCCTCAAACTCAGAAATAATTTTGACCAAGCGATCTCCCGTAGGCGCACCAGTATTCCATGCCTTGTAAACATTTTCGGTAGGAGCAAGCACAAAATATGGATGATGATGCCCACATATTTACAAATAGTGGACTCCCCAATCCCAAATAAATGTGAAATTGATGTACTAGAATGACCATGTGCTAATCTCCAAAGAACATTTGCTACTGTAAGGTCAGCAGGTATAGGATCACACACTATGTTCTCACTATGTGTGGATGGCAAATGGAGCTCAATAATTTCATGCAAAACATGAAACGAGTCATATGACATTTGATATGCATAAAAACACCTATGTTGATTTTAAAGTAGTGCTTCGGACCAAAGACTAGAGTGAATGCGTCTCCAAAAAGTCACTTGGCGTGGGAAACACCACCATGGACCGTACCTCCACCCCTCCTTTTCTAGGAATTCAATGATTACACTTTGCATCATAAAGGCACATAAAATAAGTATTAAAGTGCCTACTAGAATACAATTACGTTGCATTTCAACTGTACTCTAACAAGGAGCAAAATTAAGCATCGACGATAAACCAAAAATCACAAGAGGATGCATGGATTGATGCGTACCTTTGATCAATCTACTATGTTACCTTGGGGTGAGTGGTTCCAAATGTCTGCACACAAGTCATAAAGATTTCTCAAATACCTAAGGCACATAACAAGAATACAAAAGTAACACATTAATACCATGATTAAATCCTTACCATTATTTTCCTAATTTGCTAAGAATCTTTTCAATTTCCACTTGCGTGTTTAAATAGGTTATTTGCCTCTTTGTCGCCTCTTCCTATCTTATCCGAAATAGTCTCTCTTCATGAATCATCCTTGCTGCTTCAATCTCACCTAGTTTATTTGAGACTACTTTCATTGCCGTCTCCCCATCGATCGACCAAGAATGTTTATTGAGGATTTCTTCAATTCCTTCACTTTTTGGCCTTTCACACCATCATGGATGATGCTGCCTTTTTTGCTTTTCACTCCAGCTTGATATGTTGCTACTTTAATGCCTCCGTCTACAATTGGATCCTCCTCCTCATTATCCAAGTATCTCTATGTCTACCCTAGTATCAACTCTTGCCTCAACCATTCCATCGGTGTTGAGAGAATTCATCAAGCTAGTGCATTTTGGAGTACTTCCCCAAAATGTATCACATTTCTCATAAAAAGGCCATGATGATAGCTCAGCCGCTATGGAATTTTGCTTTCCCTTTTCTTTCTTATAAGCTTTCTTCAAGGTGTCTATTTTGTTTTTGACCTGATCTTGGCTCGATGAGCCACTTGTATCTTTGTTCAGCCTGTTTTTGATAACTTTCCCAATCCTTCGCTCAAAAATTTCCTTTGTTGATGTGTGCTAGACCTCATCATAATGATGTAATAAAGTGTATGTTGTGCTATCATACCATACAATTCATGTAACCTTAGCCTTCCTTGATGGGGGTCCATCCTTAAGATATTGAGTTGGGTTGGATGGAGCACTTGAGGTCACTCTGGATTAAGTCACACTAGATTGAGTCCCAGCATTTGGAGTGGATCTTGGTGGCCAAGATGGAAAGGCTATGGGACTAGTAATTGGGGCTATGATGTAATAAAGTGTATGTTGTGCTATCATACCATACAATTCATGTAACCTTAGCCTTCCTTGATGGGGGTACGTCCTTAAGATATTGAGTTGGGTTGGATGGAGCACTTGAGGTCACTCTGGATTAAGTCACGCTAGATTGAGTCCTAGCATTTGGAGTGGATCTTGGTGGCCAAGATGGCAAGGCTATGGGACTAGTAATTGGGGCTATGGGTGAACTATGTCAAGAAGAAATAGATGGATGCCGCATAGACGCAAACTCGATCGGACTTAAAGGCTTGCTTTCAATAGGAAGTCCTCCCATGTCGTTGCCAATATAGACATAAAAGTGTTCGGCTGTGGGTGTCAGGAGAAAGAGGGACATACTCCTCACAATCATTCTCATATGGAGAGCTAGTTTTAGTGTTAAACATAGCCCATGTAGGTACCTCCTTGCCTTGTTGAGATGACATGCTTCTACATACATTATCATATAATTTACGCTTACATGCTTATGTAATAAAGCCAAATTGTATGCTTGCATGCATGTTGTCAATCCATAAGAAGTCTATGCATTTGCATGAATTTTTCTCACCCGGACATGCATGTGCATGTGCACAAGCCCATATGCACATGCAAACAAGCATTTCTATATGCATATGGATTTATACACATGCATATGCTTCTCCATATGCATTATGCATGTGCATAATGCATAATGCATATGCTTCTCCATATGCATTATGCATGTGCATGTGCATAATGCATAATGCATATGCTTCTCCATATGCATTATGCATGTGCATAAGTCCATATACATGTATCAAAAACCCACGTGCTTATGTAATAAACCCGCCCATAGTAGGCATGGATAATCAAAAACCACCAAATTCTCATTAGGCCAATGTCTCAATTTATAGAGTTTACATCCAAGCATCCAATCCCACTGATTTCTCCTTGATTCACTCCACCTCTTTTTCTTGATTCTCTCCACCTCTCCCAGAATATCTCCACACCTCCTAAATCTCCTCATGCTACCCTTTATTCTCTCCCAATAGATACTTCTCACCTTTTCATAGGTTCTCTCACATTTACAGATTCTCTTTTACAGCCTCTTGCCAAGGGCTTGTTCCTGCCACACACCCTATTCACATATATATTTCAACACCTCCCCTCCTCAAGTGAATACTTTTAGCACACCTGAACCCTATACCAAGTTTCCCTCTTACTTGATAGTCCGCGCGACCAGTGCTTCAAGTCCCTAAACTCATAGTCCTTGGACACACTCTCTCTCTATGTGTCCAAGGCTACTACAAGTGCGCGTGACCTTGACTAAAGTGCTCACTCATACATCTACCACATGGTCTACATCATCGGTGGCTCAGAGGTGGTTTTACTCTGTTGGGGTAGGCTACATTGGGTTGTGGGGTTTCTCTCTCTCTCTCTCTCTCTCTCTCTCTCTCTCTCTCTCTCTCTCTGTGTGAGATTTTCACATGGCTCCTCACTTCTTGGAGCCTCACATCTTCTCTTGTCTTCAGTCTTCTTGTCGTGTGGCAGCTTCTCTTCACGCGTCCATGTCTTCCTTTAATGCTTCATCTAGCTCTTCTTCTCGGTGTGGATCCTCCTCTTGGACAGAGATGTTCTTCTTCTTTCATGCTGGGGCCATGAGCTTGTCCGTCAGTTTTCTTGCTCCATGTGAGCAACATGTTTTAATGTATTGTTAATAGTTCTTTTGGGCTTTTGATGTTTATCTTGTGTCATTATGTAATGCAAACCCAAATCTATGCGGGAGGTCTTGCCTCTTGCCTTATTCTGGACAAGGGTAGTGTCCTCTTGCCTTATTCTCGACAAGGGTAGTGTCTGATCCCATTTTTACAAATGATGTAATGTGCCCAATACATAATGCATATAGCATTCATTCTTATGCACATTCCCAAATGCAACTATGGCTGTGAATAACTTGAATTTGAGTGTGATTTGTAGGCATTAACCAAGGGGTAAATGCAAAATGATGATTACCATAAATTTATCAGCATAATTTTACCAGAAATTACATTAAATCAAGGCTAACCAATTTGTACGGAATGGTTGGAGTATCAAACCATCTTTGAATTACAATCTGAAGTTATAGGGATCTATATCATATACCTAATGGTTAATTTGAACCCTCAATTGCACCAAAATATAGTGATTAGCAAATTAATCCTCTGTTTTGTGTGCAGAAAACAGAGTATGTGGGGAGTCCAGATCTGAGGCCTTAGAGTTCAAATGAGCTCAAATGCTTTGAAGGCCATCAATAGCAATTAGTCTAGTAGAGGATTAAGCCAAGAAACACAAGATTTGACCAAACATTGAATGCTTAATCTCTGTTTTACCAAAGTCACCTATTGTTGTAGATTTGATGAAGATCTTGGATCTCACTGTAGACTTGATCAAATCAAATTCTATCTTCACCAGCTTGTAAAGCACCCTTGAAAACCCGTAGGGCCAGGAGGAATTAGAGCAATTTGATATGGAGCAGCAAAAATATCAAATTTTTTTAAAAATAATGCGCATGCAAAATCGCAATTTCCTGAGCTATAAAGGGCAGTTTGCTACTCCGATTTGCTTGGCTGGACTGTGGGGAGACTGGCTATGCATGCCTAGAAGGGCTTGCCCTAATGTTGCTCCTAGAGAGGGAGATCAGGCCCCTCCACTGGTTGGGGGTGTAGTGGGCTACTTGAAAACAACTAAAAAAGTGATTATTTCTTAATCATCTACTAATCTTAATTAGTTAGATAGTGGGCTCATAAATTTGATGGATTTAAAAGAAATATTATAATTTACTCCATGTACATATTCACCTATGAATATGCATGGATATCACTGATATTAATTATTGAATTTAATTTCTATGCATAGAAAGGTGCATAATGGAAATTTTTTTATTATAAAAGTGTTATTTTCATTGAATTTAATTTCTATGCATAGAAAGATGCATAATGGAAAATTTTTATTATAAAAGTGTTATTTTTATTGAATTTAATTTCTATGCATAGAAAGGTGCATAATGGAATTTTTTATTATAAAAGTGTTGTTTTCATTGAATGTAATTTCTATGCATAGAAAGGTGCATAATGGAATTTCTTTAATTATAAAAGTGTTATTTTAATTCAATTTAATTTCTATGCATAGAAAGGTGCATAATGGAATTTTTTTAATTATAAAAGTGTTATTTTCATTGAATTTAATTTCTATGCATAGAAAGATGCATAATGGATTTTTTTAAAAAAAGTGTTATTTTCATTGAATTTAATTTATATGCATAGAAAGATGCATAATGGAAATTATTTTATTATAAAAGAGTTATTTTCATTGAATTTATTTTAAAAAAAATTATAAAAGTGTTATTTTCATTGAATTTAATTTCTATTCATAGAAAGGTGCATAATGAAATTTTTTTTATTATAAAAGTGTTATTTTCATTGAATTTAATTTCTATGCATAGAAGGGTACATGATGGAAATTTTTTTATTATAAAAGTGTTATTTTCATTGAATTTAATTTCTATGCATAGAAAGGTGCATGATGGAAATTTTTTAATTATAAAAGTGTTATTTTCATTGAATTTAATTTCTATGCATAGAAAGGTGCGTAATGGAAATTTTTTTATTTTATAAGAGTGTTAAAAGTGTTATTTTTATTGAATTTAATTTCTATGCATAGAAAGATGCATAATGGAAATTTTTTTATTATAAAAGTGTTATTTTCATTGAATTTAATTTATATGCATAGAAAGGTGCATAATAGAATTTTTTTTAATTATAAAAGTGTTTTGGGCGTCAGGGTTTCGGTCACCAGCTTAAAGACAGCCCGACTCCTGCCATGTCAAGAGGATAGGGAAGTCAAGCATCCAGAGTGCAAAGAATAGCCCCTTCGTATTAGGGTCCACCGTCTCGTCAAAATCAGGGCAATCCCAGGAGGAATCCAGCTCAGCCATTTGCCTCTGTTCAGAGTAATCTTAGAACTCCCAGAACTGGGGTAACCAAAGAGAAAGAGTTCTGCCCCAATCTGCAGCAGCCAGAGCAGTTACGATAGCAGAAGTAGTGGAAAAGGAAAGAGGTCAGATTTATGCCGCAATTGAAAACCAAGGGCCAAATCGTCAATTCTCTGTCATCCATACTCCAGCTGAGTATAAGGGTAAGCCATTTAAGCTTTTGATTGATTCAGGCAGTACTCATTCATTTATTTCCCTAGGATGCTTACGTAAGTTAGTCTTAGAACAGAAATTAGGGAAACCTATGCAAGTTGAATTGGCCAGTGGGAAGATTCTTTTCACTCACCATGAGATAGATCGTATTCAGTTTAATCGAGATGGGAATGTAACTGACTGTCAGTTCAGAGTCCTACCTTTGGGAGTTTTTGACGGAATCCTTGGAATGGATAGGCTCCACAAAAATCAAGCTGACATTCACTGTCACAATGGAACCATTTCCTTCCGTGACCTTCATGGGAACAAAGTTCAAGGAACTGGAATTTCAAGATCCCCAGATCTACAATTAGTAAAAGCTTCTAGCTTACTGAAAGGGCTTAAAAAGAAACAGCTCATTTATGTTGTCAAAATGAATTCGGTAGACACAAAGTTAAAGGCTAAAGAACTAGAATGGTTAAGTGAGTATGATGATTTATTCCTTGCAGAGCTAACAGAGATGCCTCTCCGATTCAGCAAGTAGATCATGTGAAAGAATTGATCCCCAGAGCTCAGCCAGTAGCCCAGTGCACATACAAAATGCTAGTCCTTGAAGCCATTGAACTCAAGGAACAGCTTAGGCAGCTGTTAGAACAAGGGTTTGTAAGACCCAATGTTTCACCTTGGGGAGCGCCACTTCTCTTTCAGAAAAAGAAGGATGGAACGTTAAGACTCTGTGTGGATTACGAAGGTCTAAATCAAATGACAGCTAAGAATAAGTATCTTGTCCCCAGAATTGATGAGCTTCTGGACAGGCTAAGTGGAGCCCAGATCTTCACAAAGATAGATCTCAAATCAGGGTATTACCAGATTAGGATTAATGAGCAAGATATCCCGAAGACAGCCATCAATACTCGATATGGGCATTATGAATTTACAGTCATGCCGTTTGGATTGACAAATGCCCCAGCTACATTCAATCGCCTAATGCAGGACATTCTTAGAGAATACTTGGATGATTTTGTTCTTGTTTTCTTTGATGATATTTTGATTTACTCAAAGAATGCGGCTGACCATGAAGCTCACGTCCGTAAAGTTCTTGAGATTCTAAGGAAGCACCAACTCTTTGCAAAAAAGAGCAAATGCACTTTCTCTGCCAACGATGTTGAATACTTGGGCTATCTGGTATCCAAAGACAGAGTTTCTCTAGATTTCGCAAAAGTCCAAGCAGTCATAGATTGGCCTGAACCAAAGACAGTGAAAGAAGTCAGGGGATTCTTGGGATTAACTGGTTGGTATAGAATTTTTATACCTAAGTATGCTCTCATAGCTTCTTCCTTGACTAATCTTCTCAAGAAGAATACCCCGTTCCAATGGTCTGCCAGGTGTCTAAGCGCTTTTGATAAGCTGAAGACCACCGCCTTGGTAACCAATCCCATTTTGAAGATTTCTCTCTACCCTTTGAGGTAGTAATTGATGCCAGTGGTTTTGCCCTGGGAGGTGCACTCATGTAGGAAGGTCATGTAGTGGCCTATGAATCCCGAAAACTTAGAACACATGAGAGAAATTATCCTGGAGCTACTTTCAGTAGTCTATGCCGTGAAGTTGTGGAGACATTACCTACTGGGTCAAAGATTCGCTTTGATGTGACAGATCATCAGAGCTTAAAGTGGATTTTCACTTAGAAGGATCTCAACATGCACCAAAGAAGGTGGATGTAGACCTTGCAGGAATTTGATTTTGAAATCAAGTACCGCCTAGGCAAATAAAATGTGGTAGCAGATGCCCTCCTCAGCAGAAAAGCCTCCTTGCTTGCAATCACAGTGGTGTCAAATCCATTGATTAATGAAGCAAGAGAGAAGATCATGCATGATAGATTCTTTGGCCCTATTGCTACCCTACTTATGCAGGATAGCAAAACTCCTCAGGAGTTGAACCGAGTTCAAGGGTATAGCCTGGATGAAGGAATTATGTATTATAATAGCAGGCTATGCATTCCCAATGATGAGGGAGCTAAGGGTCAAATTTTGAATGAAGCTTATGATAGCCTTATAGCAGGACATCTAGGTTTCATCAAGACCTACATGTCTGTAAAGAAAAGCTTCTTTTGGCCTGGACTAAAAAAGGATGTACTTAATCATGTACGTCAATGCCTGATATGTCGTAAAGTTAAAGCTGAGAGAGTAAAAATGCCTGGGAAGTTACATCCATTAGACATTCCCCATATGAAGTGGGAATGTAACAGTATGGATTTTATTACTGGACTACCTTCAGTGCAATCAGGTTACAACTCCATCTTCGTGTGGTAGTTGACAGAGTAAAATGGAAGTTCTATCCTTTTGAAGACGCCACCTGGGAGAAAGAAGCCGAACTAATGTGGGATTACCCCTAGTTTGTGAGATAAGGACATCTCGCGTTTTTCAAGTGGGTGAGGATGTAAGATTCCTCCCCAGTCCCTCAAGGTGTCCAGTTTCTTCCCCTGTAATCAATCCCTTTTTCAGAATAATAAAAGATCTTGTTTCTACCTGTTTTGGCCTAGAGAGAGAAAATATTCTAGAGAGAGATAATTCAGTTTTTAGATATCTTTGGATGGAAAAATATCCTTTCTTATTAAAATAAATTCCCCTGAAATAGAAGTTTAAAAAGAAATTCCTAAGGTGCATTAGAAATAAATTATAATCTACTCAAAAGACCTTAGCCTAAGGGTCCAGATTTTCTAAAAATTTTGGATTAAGGTTTTGAGGGACCAATAAGATTAATCCAAATGTAGGAGATAAATTGAAGAATAAAAGAAAAACCCCCCAAAAATGAGTAAATACTCACATAAGATGAAGAGTGGACTAAGGACCAAAGAAAGGTTAAAAAAACTGAATTTTGACACCTCAGAGTGGGGATTCCCCCTCATGAAGGAGGTGCCTTTTTTCTCATCATTACCCCCCAATTTTAAATCAATTAAATGAGATATTTCATCTCTCCTCTCTCCTATTTCAAGTCTAGTTCCAAAAAGTAAGCTGAACTGACCCAAAAATGGTCAAAAATTGACCAAATTGATCTGGAAAATTCTAGAATCAATTTGCTTGGTTTGAGGCTCACTTTTTCCTATAAATAGAAGCCTCCCCCTTTGTAAAAGCTTAATGGTGTTTATGCACTATTACTCTACTCCTACCCATAGCCATTTACATTGAATTTTCTTGATAAATCAATTGTTTTTGGCTTAATCCTCTCCAAAGTAATTGGTGGCCACTCTTGCTTCAAAGAAGTGTAGAACCCTCAATCCCTCAAGCCAAAGGAAAGCTTACAACTCCATGTAAGCTAAAATTTTCTTAATTTTTAATTTTAAATCTATGGTTTTCTTGATTTTCTTGTTTTTTATGTTGATTGAAGTAAATTCTAATGCTACGCCTTGATGAAAAGGCTACCCCTTCTCTTCTTTACAATTCAGCCTTTCTTTATCCTAGAATGATTAACAAAAAGATTAATTAAACTTTTCTTATTGTTTACTCTCTTGAAAATACAAAACCGTGTAGATTAGAATCCTAGACATCTAATTGGGGTTAATTTAAGTTGAAAATAGAATGATAAAATTGAAAAATGGTCAGCCATACAAAGGATGTTATGGTAAAATTTTCTAGAGTTTTGTGGAAAAGAAAGTTTATTTTTATGTTACTCCAAAAGAGTAATTCCCACCATTTGTGCATTCTAAAAGAAATATTCTAATTTACTCCATGTACATATTACACCTATGAATATGCATGGATATCACTGATATTAATTATTAAATTTAGTTTCTATGCATAGAAAGGTGCATAATGGAAATGTTTTTATTATAAAAGTGTTATTTTCATTGAATTTAATTTCTATGCATAGAAAGATGCATAATGGATTTTTTTTTTATAAAAGTGTTATTTTCATTGAATTTAATTTCTATGCATATAGAAAGATGCATAATGGAAATTTTTTTAATTATAAAAGTATGGGAATTTTTTTATCATAAAAGTGTTCTTTTCATTGAATTTAATTTCCATGCATAGAAAGGTGGATAATGGAAATTTTTTTAATTATAAGTGTTATTTTCATTGAATTTAATTTCTATGCATAGAAAGATGCATAATGGAATTTTTTTAAAAGTGTTATTTTCATTGAATTTAATTTATATGCATAGAAAGATGCATAATGGAAATTGTTTTTATTATAAAAGTGTTATTTTCATTGAATTTAATTTATATGCATAGAAAGGTGCATAATGGAATATTTTTTATTATAAAGTGTTATTTTCTTTGAATTTAATTTCTATGCATAGAAAGATGCATAATGGATTTTTTTAATTATAAAAGTGTTATTTTCATTCTATGCATATAAAGATGCATAATGGAAATTTTTTTATTGTAAAAGTGTTGTTTTCATTGAATTTGATTTCCATCATAGAAAGATGCATAAAGGATTTTTTTATTATAAAAGCGTTATTCCTATAAAAATTGATTTTTATGCATAAATAGATGCATAAAGAAATTCTTTTTATTTTAAAAGTGTTATTCCTATTTAATTTGATTTTATGCATAAACAGATGCATAAAAGGATTTTCTTTTATATAAAAGTGTTATTTCCATTGAAGTTGATTTTTATGCATAAATAGATGCATAAAGAATTTTTATATTAAAATTATATTTCTCTTTAATTCTATGTTTTATTTCTAGGAGTATTTGATAAATGAATAAGTAAATACTCTAAGAGAGAAATTTCTATCGTTTTATACTCTCACAGATTGTAAAAAGAAAATTCAAAAAATCTATCAAGATCGAAATATTCAAATAAATGATTAATTTATTCCTCATTGGAATTCGTAACTAACTTAGAAATCAGTTAAGTGAATACTCAAAGAAAGAAATTCAGTAAAATAGTAACTGAAATATCACCCCCTTTTCGAGAAAGATAGTTCAAGAAAAATCTTATTAGACTCGAACCTTGAATCAGACTATGATTCAAGACCAAACTCTTTCGTCAGTTTCTTTACCAAGCATGCTCTCAGATCTAGTTGTTGTTATATAGAGTGCACGTCATGACGCTTACTTGAAAGGGGGCAAGAACTTGGTGCAAGGCCCTCAATTCAAAAGCTCATCCATTAGGATTCCAGGAGGACAACACAATCATTTAGTCAGAAAAATTTTATTGACTTGAATTGTGAGGCAACTAGGGAGATCAATGCCTCCAAAGATGTGACTGAGGAGACTAATCAATTTAGATGGTTTGTCGAATTCGCCCAAAATCCATGTCGTAACTAGTGCACAAGGATGACTCACATAGACCTAAGCTCCAAAATGCTAGTAGGCTAGTTATGATAAGACGATCAATGCCAATAATGTGGGGAGGGACAAGGATGGACGCTGTAATAATTGATATTGAGGAGGTTGAAGTGCACCAAACTAGATAGGCTATATTCAAAGAACCAATCCTGGGAGTGCCAAGGCTATGATTGAGAGGAGGGTATGAAGTGTGATTTACCCATTGATACAAAGGGTCAATTAGGGAAGGAAGGTGTGCCAACTCCATCTTACTATGGGAGGATAAATACACTTAGAAGTGTGCATTAGTAGATGATTTGGTTTTGTGGAACAAATGTGCTTCACTCATGGAGCCCTTCATATGCCCCACGAAGGACTTGTTGCAAGAGGATGCACCATCTTGATGGGTGGTAGCAAAAGGAACTAGCTTGGATAGGCTTGAGATCATGGAATTGCAAGAGGCTAGTTTTACCTTTCAAATGCATGGTCAAATTGATCAACTAGCATGTGCTGCAAGGCAAGAGACTATGGTGGACACTAGGGTTCATCAAAGGCCAAAGATGCGGTGTGGACAAATGGTGGTTGTGTGAGAAGGGCCATGAGCAAGAAAATGCAAGATCGGATGGATTCAGCAAGCAATATGTTTTGTGAGGTTCTTAAAGTCAATATTGTGAGGGATAAGGAGCATGTTGAGTTTGTAGTGTCTACTCAAACATCTCGTCTAAAGGGATTGCAATACATAGTCACACCTTTTGTGTTTCCTTCTTGTACATGTGAAGATTTTTCTTGTAGAGTGAAGGAAAAGGGAGAGTGATATGCCTTACAAGCACATCTACGCTATTTTTTTTCATTACCTTGTCTCTTATAAGGAGGGTCATATGTACATCCACCAAGAGGCACTTACAAATAATGAGCCTCAAGAGGCGTTCTTGAACTTGCCATAAGAGTTTTTTGATGCACATTACTTGGTACTCAATTATCTTATTGACATTATGCGTCCTGATATGCTTGCTTGATATGACAAGCAGGCTGTTTTGATGTTTTGGGTGCACATGGTTTGGGGTTTTAAAAACTATGTTTAGTGTTGGGGACAAAATTTCTCATTATTAAAAGCACTTTGGCTTGTAATTAAATGATATTTTGTGACTTGTTTTGTGATTTATATGTTTGAGGGAGGGAAATTTTAACCTTTGTGAGTCAAGAAGAATGTGTTAGCATTTCATATATTAATCTCCAAATAGCATATTATGTCTATTGGCTATGGCTCTGGCTCTGATTAGGAAATTGAGATGTGAGTCAAGAAGAATGTGTTAGCATTTCATATATTAATCTCCAAATAGCATATTATGTCTATTGGCTATGGCTCTGATTAGGAAATTGAGATGTCTCTTTAATCTAGTTGCATGTAAATTAAGATGTCTCTTTAATCTAGTTGCATGTAAATTAAGATGTCTCTTTAATCTAGTTGCATGGAAATTAAGATGTCTCTTTAATCTAGTTGCATGTAAATTGAGATGTCTTTAATCTAGTTGCATGTAAATTGAGATGTCTCTTGAATCTAGTTGCATGTAAATTGAGATGTCTCTTGAATCTAGTTGCATGTAAATTGAGATGTCTCTTTAATCTAGTTGCATGTAAATTGAGATGTCTCTTTAATCTAGTTGCATGTAAATTGAGATGTCTCTTTAATCTAGTTGCAAAAATTATTTAATGTGCATATTTGATTTGCATGTGAATTATAAACACTTCCCATGGATAACTTTGATGAATTATCTATTAAGTTTAGTCTTAGTTCACAGATATTATTAATTTTGCTAGCTGTTATAGTCCTTGTTCATCCAAAAAATCACCAAGTACCCCCTTTGGAGGTATTTCTAGATGCTACAATGGCTGGATTTGGATAACTTAAGAGGGTCTAGTAATAATTCCTTTCTTTGGTGGGAGAATCCCAATTTAAAAAATCTCTCCCAAAAAGTCAAAAATTTTCTAGGCTCTACTTTGTTAGTGTTTATTCATGTTTGGTAATCCCTAAAAAAGAGTAGGTTTCTAATTGGAGACCTATTACAATGATCTCATCAATATACAAAATCTATGCAAAAGTACTAGCTTTCAGGTTGTCAAACCACCTCTAGTTCTAGATCAAGAAATAGAAAAAAGGTTTTGCAAAAGGTAGATATATCCTAGATGCTATAATCTCACTCTTGGAAGGTATATGTGAGACCCCTCTACCCCCTTCACGCACCGGATTCCCGGTTGTTTTAGCAGAGCGGAAGTAGCTTCCTCTTGCACGGGGCAGGGTTTCCCACTCGGGGCCTCTCCCACGAATGTCCGGACACGAGACTAATCTGGTGGTCATTCCGAAACCGAAATCGAGAAAATTTCCCTTGCCCGAAAAACAGGGACGGTTCCACCTTTTTTATTTTCTTAATGAATTTTCTAACGGGGTCAAGAGAACTAAACTATCCTTCACCTGATTAAACCAGATAGAAGGAAAACTATTACAGATTTAACTTGAAGAAATCAATGCTTTTTTCCTAACCAAAATCAGGCACACTCATTGATCTAATCATTTGAGAAAGTCTTCAGGTTTTTATTTAACTACTCAAATTCTAAGCGTATTCCTATTATTTCAATTTCATTATTAACACTCCACTAATTCCAGCCTATTGGCCCATGGGTTAGCCACCACTCAACCACTGGAATCGGTAGAGCCAAACAATTACTAACCCACCCATAATTGAATGCCTTTCTTAACTTTTGCTTTCGAATACAGATATGCACACACTCCTCTTTAAAACTTTAACTTATAAAACAATCCATTGACAAACAGTTATTGATTACAAATGTCATAACTCAAAATTTCCATCCAGTCCCTTATTTCTACTATGGAGCCACAGTCCCCTAAATTCATTCCAACAACGGTAGGAACTTTTGAAACCATACCCTTCCATTGCGAATTTCTTTGTGTCCCTATCCTTATTTCTTTGTGTGAGACCCCTCTGCCCCCTCCAGCGCACTGGTGGGTGGTGGATTCCCAGTTACTGGTAGCGGAAGTAGCTTCCTCTTGCATGGGGCAGGTTCCTCACCCACGAATGTCCGGACACGAGACTAATTTGCTGGTCATTCCGAAACCAAAATCGGGAAAATTTCCCTTGCTCAAAAAACGGGGACGATTCCACCTTTTTTATTTTCTTAACGAATTTTCTAACGGGGTCAAGAGACTAAACTATCCTTCACTTGATTAAACCAGATAGAAGAAAAACTATTACAGACTTAACTTGAAGAAATCAACGCTTTTTTCCTAACTAAAATCAGGTACAGCCGTTGATCTATTCATTTGAGAAAGTCTTCAGGTTTTTATTTAACTACTCGAGTTCTAGTGTATTCCTATTATTTCAATTTTAATATTAAAACTCCACTGATTCCAGCCTAACCCCATCGGGCCCATGGGTTAGCCACCACCCCCAGCCACACTGGAATCGGTAGAACCAGACAATTACTCGCCCACACATAATTGAATGCCTTTCTTAACTTTTGCTTTCGAATACAGATACGGAGCACACACTCCTCTTTAAAACTTTAACTTATAAACAATCCATTGACAAACAGTTATTGGTTACAGATACAGTCACTCTGGACTCTTCGTTGAGACCAACTGGTCAGCCAACGAGATCCAGTAAACAGATTACAATAATCATTTCGTCCATCATACATATCTTCATACGCATGGGTGTCCTAGGCACCGTGAGCCCGTGCATCGCCTGATCAGAACCCTCCAGGATCCTCCTTAGGCGTCTTGGAACTTCACTCATCTCACAGACCGCTTCATCGGCACTCGTCCATCGTACTATGGGAATCACTCCATTTTAACCGTAGTGAGGTTGGTCAAGACCTGGGCTTTACCGCGTGAGTTGTCCTTTGAACACTCCTCGCTGCAAGCTGTTGCAACCGAACTTCCCTTAGAAAAACATATACCAAATCCTCCCTCCAACATTCTGGCGTAAGACAGTCCTTTAAGAAAACAGGGTTTCTATGCGAGTTTTAAGTTTGATTTTCTTTTAAATACAATGAGTATATCTTGAAAAGTATCCCCAAAACTTCTGGAACGGAATTTTGAATTTCATACCAGAATTCCTTGAATTTTGTAACCTTGATCCGCAAATCAATTCAAAGGGTCTCAAACTTACTTTCAGATTTGGTGGGAGTTTTGAGGGTATTTTTCTAAACTGGTCACATCTTCTTTCCTTGAAACTGATAAAAGAGTTTGGTCTTGGTCATAGTCTGATTCAAGGTTCGAGTCTGATAAGATTTTTCCTGTATTATCTTTCTCGAAAAGGTTTGATAATTCAGTTACTATTTTACTGAATTTCTTTCTTTGAATATTCACTTAACTGATTTCTAAATTAGTTACGAATTCCAATGAGGAATAAATTAATCATTTATCTAAATATTTTGATCTCGATAGATTTCCTGAATTTTCTTTTTACAATCCATGTGTGAGTATAAAACGATAGAAATTTCTCTCTTAGAGTATTTAATTATTCATTTATCAATTTCTCATAGAATTTAAACATAGAATTTAAGAGAATTCTAATTTTGATATAAAAATTCTTTATGCATAAAGATCAACTTCAATGGGAATAACGCTAAAAAAAGAATTTCTTTATGCATATATTTATGCATAAAAATTAATTTTTACAAGAATAACGCTTTTATAATAAAAATTTCCTTTATGCATCTTCCTAGGCATAAAAATCAAATTTAATGAGAATAACACTTTTATAATAAAAAAATTTCCATTATGCATCTTTCTATGCATAGAAATTAAATTTAATGAGAATAACACTTTTATAATTAAAAAAATTCCATTATGCATCTTTCTATGCATAGAAATTAAACTGAATGAAAATAACACTTTTATAATAAAACAATTTCCATTATGCATCTTTCTATGCATAGAAATTAAATTTAATAAAAATAACACTTTTATAATAATAAAAATTCCATTATGCATCTTTCTATGCATAGAAATTAAATTTAATGAAAATAACACTTTTATAGTAAAAAAATTTCCATTATGCATCTTTCTATGCATAGAAATTAAATTTAATGAAAATAACACTTTTATAATATTAAAAAATTCATTATGCATCTTTTTATGCATAGAAATTAAATTTAATAATTAATGTTAGTGATATCCATGCATATTCATAGGTGAATATGTACATGGAGTAATTAGAATATTTCTTTTAGATGCAAAAATGGTAGGAATTACTCTTTTGGAATAACATAAAAACAAACTTTCTTTTCCACAAAATTCTAGAAAATTTTGCCATAACCTCCTTTGTATGGCTGACCATTTCTCATTTTTATCATTCTTTAATTGACTTAAATTAACCCAAATTAGATATATAGGACTATAATCTACATAATTTTTAAATTTCAAGAGAGTAAACAATAAGAAAATTTTAATTAATCTTTTGGTTAATCTTTCTAGGATTAAGAAAGGCTGGAATGTAAAGAAGAGAAGGGGGTGGCCTTTTCCTTAAAGGCATAGCATTTGAATTTAATTCAATCAACAGTAAAACATGAAAGAAAACCATAGATTTAAAAATTAAACAAGCTAGAAAAATTAGCTTACATGGAGCTTGTAAGCTTTCCTTTGGCTTGAGGGATTGAGGGTTCTACTCTTGTTTGAAGCAAAAGTGGCCACCAATTCACTTTGGAGAGGATTAGGCCAAAAATAATTGAATTATCAAGAAATTAAATGTAAATGGCTCAGGGCAGGAGTAGAGTAACAGTGCATAAACACCATTAAGCTTTACAAAGGGGGAGGCTTCTATTTATAGGAAAAAGTGAGCCTCAAACCAAGCAAATTGATTCTAGAATTTTCCAGATCAGTTTGGTCAATTTTTAACCATTTTTAGGTCAGTTCAGCTTACTTTTTGGATCTAGTTTTGAAATAGGAGAGAGGAGAGATGAAATGTCTCATTTAATTGATTTAAAATTGGGGGTAATGATGAGAAAAAGGCACCTACTTCATGAGGGGAAATCCCCACTCTGAGGTGTCAAAATTCAATTTTTTAAATCTTTTCTTTGGTCCTTAGTGTCCACTCTTCATCTTATGTGAGCATTTACTTATTTTTTGGGGGGGGGGGGGTTCTTTTATTCTTCAATTTATCTCCTCCCTACATTTGGATTAATCTTATTGGTCCATAAGAACCTTAATCCAAAATTTTCAAAAAAATTAGACTCTTAGACTAAGGTCTTTTGTGCAGATTATAATTTATTTCTAATGTACCTTAAGAATTTCTTGTTAAACTTCTGTTTCGGAGGAATTTTATTTTAATAAGAAAGGATATTTTTCCATCCAAAGATATCTAAAAATTAAATTATCTCTCTCTAGAATATTTTCTCTCTCTAGGCCAAAATAGGTAGAAACAAGATCTTTGATTATTCTGAAAAGGGGATTGATTATTAGGGAAGAAACTGGATATCTTGAGGGGCTGGGGAGGAACCTTACAGTGTATAGAACATGTAAAGCGTGACCAATTCCAGTTTCTAATCACAAAGAATAGACTACCGGAACTAAATTATTTTTTCCTGACCAAACTCACCAAGAATCTAGTTGGACAATCAGACTGAATGATGGGTAGATTACCTTGATGAGAGATCAAGGATCCTCATTATAAAACTGGAAATTATGGAAAAAGGGTTTTTTGGAACCAATCTCAAATTAGAATTGGCAATGTTCTCCCGAGTCTAAAAATA
Source organism: Cibotium barometz (assembly GCF_041138505.1). NCBI lineage: Eukaryota > Viridiplantae > Streptophyta > Polypodiopsida > Cyatheales > Cibotiaceae > Cibotium > Cibotium barometz. The sequence goes on from NC_141094.1 coordinate 24,730,307, forward strand.
GACATCTTGAACGCCTTGTATTGTGGCCTGAGACCATGCAGACACATTTCCACCTTATCATCATCATCCACAAAAACACCAATTGATGATGCAAGGGATTCCACAATCCAATTGATATTCAAAGCATAATCATTCACATACATATTCTTCTTCTCCACAGTATGAAACTCATTCTTCAACTGAATCTTTCGTACCTTGGTGTTGGTTTCATACAGCTTCACCAAGGTGTACCATGCCTCCTTAGGCAACTTGGCATCCTGTATATGCCTAATCATAATCTCATGTATGCTGATAGAAAGCCAATACATGCCTTTCCTTGATCCTTGATTCCAATCCTTGAACTCTTTTATATCTACAGGCAGTTGGACTAATCTCCGGTGCCTCTTCATGTTCACCTTCCATGTAGTCCCAGTAATCTTTTCCCACCATCAGGAAATTTGTCAATCTAAACCTCCAAGCATGGAAGTTGTTCTTGTCAAGCTTATGTGCAACAATCTGGTTTATTCAATCATTTGACATATTTTCTATAACACAAATTTACCAACAATAGTAGTCTTGCTTGACCTGCACAAACTGATGTATTCTTTGCAGCAGTACTATACTGCACCCACACTGTTTCAAGCCAGTGACCTTACTTTGCATACATACACCCAATGGCAACTTTGAGACCTCTTTGTAGCACACAGAGTGTCTGCACAACCAATCGCCCTTCTTGTAGTTCCAAAAACAGAGTTGTGTATATAGAAATGAAACTTACCTGCAATGCTTGTGAATGCCTGCAAACTAAAAAACGGAGGTCTAGACGCGCTTGAAACATGTTTTTGGCCCAAAAAATACTGTCCAATGGCCTATCTAATGGACAATATAGTTGACTTGTAGCTCTCCTCCCACGCGTGAAGAAAGCTCCTCAATCAAAGTTTGTTTGCTGGTGCCTCTCGAAGAGCTCTCCGACAAGGGTGTAGTAGCCAACACAAAGTGGGAAGAGTAGATGAAGCTCTTACCCTCATACCACTTCTTGTGCTTCTCTTGCTTGTTTCTCAACCCTTAGCATGAACCAGGCTCTGATAACAAATAAAGACATAGAGGAGAAGAGATATTGAGCTCTTGCAAGCACACACACACTCACACAAACCCTAGAAGAGAACACACAAGGTGAGAGGCTGAAAATTCTTCTTCTTCACACGACAAAAGAGGTCTACAAAAAGAAGATAAAGTGACTAACACACATAATAGAGTATATACAAGCGGTCCATAATGTGAACACGCTGAGGAGTGTGTAGATGTGGACTAGTCAGTGTAGTCTCCAGCTGTCGAATCTCTGGGGCAAAGATATGTTGGTGCCAACTACCAAACCTGCCAGTGATATAAATGTCGAATAGTCATGCAAGCACCTCGTGAGTGTCAGCTCATGTTGAGCTTAACATCTCAACACAGAGAACCCCCAACTAAAGTTGAAGATGATCTGCTAGATGCACCACTCTTTAATAAATCCTCAAGTAGCTCAACTTACTTGCATGGAGTAAGGATCTTGTGGAGTATTTGTCCTCATCAGGATTTCCAGATCCATCTCTAATAAATCCACAAGTAGCTCAACTTACTTGCATGTCAACACCCTATTAGCTGGTGGTTGGACAACTCTATAACCTAGGAGTAGATGATGTATTGAGGAGGTTCCCTTGGGAAGATGAATGCCTAGAAATATTGCGGGAAGCACACTTAGGCATCGTAGGAGGACACTTTGCTATGGAAATCACTGCAAGAAAGGTCATGCAATCAAGATTTTTGTGGCCTACTCTCTTCAATGATGTGGCAATAGTGGTGAAGCATTGTGAGATGAATGCCAAAGGGCCAAGAGACCCCAAATAGCTGACAAAAACCCATTATGGCCTGTCATGGTAGAGAGACCCTTTGAGAAATGGGGCTTAGACTATGTGGGTCCAATCAGTCCACCGGTAGCTAAAGGCACATGAGCTAGGTACATCATTGTTGCAATTGATTACTGCACTAAATAAATGGGCTGAGGCAAGGCCTGTGAAGAATGTGGACAGTAGATTCACGAACTACATTCATCTTTGGAAGCATCGTTGTTTGTGAGTTTTAGATGCCCATAGGAGATAGTCAGTGAGACAAAGGAACACATTTCATCAATGAGGCTATCCAAATATTGCTTGCTGAATTCATGGGAAGGGGAGTACTATATTACATCAACTTTAGTCTAAGTTGATGCAAATGTTGCTCTGTACTAAGTTCACACAATTATCCTTGGCTATACAAGATCATAACTCAATCCAAAATTGATCATGATTCTTAAGGTGCTCCATGCAAATGTGAAACACATGCATATTTGGAAATTGCCATATGCAACTCTTAATTCTGTCATATATTTATTTTGCAAGCTACTTGTGAATTGCCTTTGTGCCTCCAATGAATTTCCTCTGTCATTAAGTTAGTTTTAAATGGGGAGCTTATTGACTGGCACTCAAACACTCCAAATTCTTCTAATAACTCACAAGGATAATTTCTTGTTGGATTTCATGAAACTCTTGTTAGACTTAATTTCATTGCGATTTTTCACAATTTAAGAAATTTTAATACAAAACTAAAACTCCTTCTAAATCTCCAAATGTTGTGAGATCATCCAAAATAATAATAACTAAAGCCATATTATTTGTCCTCTTTACAGAAGTATAAACTTGTGTTAGAGATACTTTTCTTAAAAGCCGATATTTATTATGTATTTTTTTGAGCCACTAGTATCATGCATGTGTGCCTTCTTTTTACATGTACAATGATTCTCTAAGTTTGCAATATTTATCTTTGAACCAAGAAACTTAATCCTTGGTGGCTGTTAAAGACATCTTCCATGAGAAATTTATTTATAAAGGTGGATGTCATGTCCCTTTACATAACCAACGACTCTTTTTGTGCTTGTAGAGGTAAAATTGCATGGACAATAAAATATATTAAAATGGGAGAAAATTTCTCTATACAATCAACTCTTCTACTTTGAAAATTTGTTTTACCACAAGTCAAGCCTTTTACTTAAGTAGCTGTTAGAAACATGGCGAGCATAAATTAGACTAAAGTTGAAAACTGAAATCAGAGAAGACAAAAACACGCTGAGATACTTCCATGATGTGACCCCTTGAATATATAGGGGGAAAGTACAAGGGATAAATCCCTGAGTGCCACATGGCATACACTGAGATGACCAAGACAAAAAACTCCTAGTGAGCATTTAGTAAAAGTACTCCTAGTGAGCACTTAGTTCCAACACCCTCCTTAAGTGATACTAGGAGGACATGAGTGACAAGATGACAAATGACAAAGATAGATAATAAGGCAAGATGAAGAGACTGATGATTGATGACTAGACAGACAGACAAGATAAAATGACAGACTAGACAGACAGACAAGCCAAGATAAAATGACTAAGACTGAAAGACAGAAACATAAGACAAGATCCTAAGATGATTGATGACTAGGCTAGACAGACAGACAAGCCAAGATAAAATGACTAAGACTGAAAGACAGAAACATAAGACAAGATCCCAAGACACCCCTCCTCAAGTGATATCCTCATATGGGTCCACAAGGGTAGGGACAGAAATGGATCATAGACAATCAGCCAGTAGAGTGGTCCCACAGACAAAGAGACTGTCAGATAGACATTAGAGAGTCTGACAACTAGATGATAGATGGGGACATAGACAAAATGCCAAAGACATGTGGGTAACTAATCCACAAAAGATAGGCATATAGACTGATAGACAGAGTGTCAGAGACATGTGACTGTAAGATCACACAAGATAGACACATAGACAGAGAGACTGACTGATTGTAGATAGACAGAGATATGGACCTTGATAGATAATCCCTCCTCAAGGGCAATCCTCCTACTAGAGTGGGTAATGCAGGGGTGCCTCTTGGTGGATAGGGACAAAGATAAGTCCATGTAGACAAATAGACATGACATTACCCCATGATCTACATCATTGGTGATCAATGGTGGTAGATAGCATGAAAGCATAGACAAATATGAGAGAGATGGGAAGGTCTTACCATATTTGGCAGTGTCTAATCCCGTACATGAGAGACAGATAGATGAAGGGAAGGTCTTACCTCTTGCATTGACTAATGAGCAAGGGCAGTGTCTATTCCTGTACATTGAAAATGAAAATGACGTTTGAATATGAAAGAAAAAATGAAAATTCTTGATTTTGCTGCTTTAGCCTCTAAGCAGGTCTTCCCTCTCTTTCAAAACCATATTTTTGACCGTCTATCTAGAGGGGTAACCCGTGAATGCCTGAGCATGAAGAGGTTGTTGGTCATGAAAGAAAAAAGGGCACTTGGGCCTTGCTGAAAAATTGACGAACCAAGACCACCCATACCTTGAAATCTGAGGGAAATTGAGTAGCCAGCATGAGGACACTTGTTGGGCCTGCTTTCCATAAAGAAGTTGATGCAGGGTGACGTGCTTTTGCACCAAAATGTGACCCTAAGAGGAAAACGCAGCAGAGCAGCAGATTGATTAGATGGGATGTTCTCAGCAGATAATCGATGAGGAAAGGGGTTGCGCAGCCTGAAAACAGTGAAAATCGTGCTGCTGTTGACAGATTAGGCTTGGCGGGTTGCTTACTGATATGACGAGCTGCAAAAAGATGCGTGGGTTGCTAAGGAAAATTGCCATGAAGAAGAAGGTGCACACCACCATGTGAACCACGAGCTGCACAAGAAATTGCAGCGTGTCGAAGATGGGGTGCATGGCGAAGATAGGCTAAGAAGGTATGATGAACTGCATGAGAAAAACACTGCCTTGCTGAAGATAAATTGTTGATGCTTGAAGAGATGCCTGAGGACTACAGAGAAGAAGATGAAGATGAGCTAGGGCTAAAATGGGAGCTAGGTGGAGACCTGCTCTAATACCATGTTAGAAACATGGCGAGCAGAAATTAGACTAAAGCTGAAAACTGAAATCAGAGAAGATAAAAACACGCTGAGATACTTCCATTGATGTGACCCCTTGAATATATAGGGGGAAAGTACAAGAGCTGAGCATGAGTGCATATGGGATAAATCCTTGAGTGCCACATGGCATACATTGAGATGACCAAGACTAAAAAAACTCCTAGTGAGCATTTAGTAATAGTACTCCTAGTGAGCACTTAGTTCCAACAGTAGCTACTCATGAGATTTGTACCTAGTTCCATAGGAGTAGAAATAGGGTGATAATTTCAAACCTAGTTCCATAAGTAGAGGCATCAAATGGCTCACCAATGTCCGTAGTAAGAGACAATTTCAAACCTAGTTCCATAGGAGTAGAAATAGGCTGACAATCTATCATTTGAAACTGCTTAATGCATCTGTAGTACTGAGATAACATGATACCCCCTAAACAAGTATAAATTGATTGTCCACATAATATTGCAAATGCCCCGTGTCTATGACATCAAATGCGTGATGCAATAATTAAGCTTTGAAAGCTGGTGGGATATTATAGTGGTGGCCTGCCTGTCCACACTAGCTTGGCTGCCCGTGGTACTCCAACTCGAGCGCCCTCCGAACACCCTAGCCAAACACACTCCATGTTCGGGCGACTCATGCATGCCGTTATAGGCTACCTGACACTGCCCCCCTTCTCTAAAGAGTTTTCATTTATAGCCAAACACACTCCATGTCCGGGTGACTCATGCATGCCGTTATAGGCTACCTGACATTACCCCCCTTCTCTAAAGAGTTTTCATTTGTGTGAAAACAAATTAGGGAAGTTTTGGTAAGCGTATTTAGTTGTTCTCACTTGAGAACTTTTCTAGCTTATCTTTCCACTTAACAAATACACAGTAACCTTGTGTTTGATTGTTGAACCTTTTAGCCTATTAGGTTCACATGGAAGCAACAATAATTTCAAGGAATTAACTAGAATTTCAAGGCAAACTACGTGCCTTGGTTTTTTTTTTAACATGCCACTAGCACAAAAGCTAGATGTACTTGAGGACACTCTAGCAACTCAAGTTTGTAGACTACGCTACCATGCTAGGTTACCAACGAGTTGAATATTCTCCTTGCATAGTTCTACAGCCATAGGAGATCTAGACTAGAGTCCATAAAACAATGTAGATGGAGAAAATCTAGTCATGAACAACACGGATAGGTTCCAAAGGTGAGAGGTACTCGTCTCCTATGCACAAGCATATATTCTAGAACCTCGTTGGGTTTTCAATTTGATCACGATTAATCTATGAATGTTTGACTTCACTCTTATTTAGAGTGACTATAACCGTTGAGGATTTTGCTTCAAAGATAGCGATCAAACATCCTATCTCTACCCAATACTATATCTGCGGGCATGCCATATAGCATATAGAGATGTTTGATAAAGATCTTCACACCACTACGGTTACCTAGAATTACATCCACATAGGCTAACAACTCTCAATTTTAAACTCCTAGCTGCCTCTTCCAGACACACCTCTCCAAGTGTTGCTTGTATGGACTCACATAACTATTTGAGTTTACGTGATATTGTGAGGGTATCCCATTTTCTTTAAGAAAGGTTTTTGTCCTCAAAAACTTTAATCACAGAACTACACGGTAGTGTCATAGGTCCAAGAACAAAATCCTAGACTATCCTAAATTGAACCATGCATAACATTGTATGCTAGTTTCTTGTGTTCATCCAAGAAACTTTGATACATCTTGAAACAAAGATGTGATATAGTGTCTACGCACTAATATATGTAGTGACTATGCACAAGTAGGTTATGCAACATGTATGTGGTTTCACACTTTCACAAAAGTGCTTAATTGTTGCATAAACATTCATAAATGGCTACACACTTATACAACATTTGGCTGGGTTGTACCATCATGAAAGAAACATTCACGAACTACTAACCACAAATCATCATCAGCCTACAGACCATGAGTCACCATGCTACAAAGCTATAAGGTGCTGGTTTCAAAGAATTGATGTGGTAATCACATTAACCACTATGTGTGAATCAGCATGCCTATACCATATCATACATTCAAAATGAATACAGTACCTCATGATAATCATAGTGTAAGAACTTAGTACTATCCATATGTTTGGTATTGCTATGAAGTGTAACATTGAGAATGCCATATGATATCTCCTTGTTATAGCAGCAAAATCTACCTACCTACCACAAGTGGCAATTTCTACCCATCTATAACTATTGACAAGAAAATCTACATGAACTCTTGTAAAACTCCATAGCCATATCTCACACCAAAATTCATAATCAATACGGATTAAATGCAAGGGTCTGACAAGATGAACTCTATCACTTATCAAAAAACAAGGTAGAGCGGATCATCAAACTATGGATGATCTCAAAAACTCACTAGTACCAGTGATGTGTAACTTTTAAGTTACTCTAGAAGATTCCTCCTCAACCTGAATAATGATTAAGCTTTTACCTCGATCCCCTGTAATCATTCCCTATTTCAGAATACAAGAAAATATTATTTTTTCTTGTTTTTACCTAGAGAGAAGAAAAATTCTAGAGAGAGGTAATTCAATATTGAGATATTTTTAGATATAAAAATTCTCCTAATATCAAAAATATATTTCCCTAAAACAGAAGTTCAAAGTAAATTCTCCAATGTGCATTAGGAATCAATTAAAAATGATATAAGAGACCTTAGCCTAAGGGTCTAGATTTTCAAAAAAATTAGATATGGTCCAATTAAGGTTTATTACTATGATTTCATTGAAAGATTGTTTTAAAGATAGCAGAATATGTTATAATGGTAATTTCATATTGGGTGTGTAAGTGGTATGCCTACCTTAAATTTTGCTTGAAGCGCTGGCTAGGGGGCCTGGGAACTCTTTTCCTCGGTACCCGGGCAAAACATAACCAAATTTTTATAAAGGAATCCCACCAATACAGTGGTTGGGCGGTTGGCTAGGCCGGTTGGGGTTAGGCTGGATTGGGGGATTCCTTTGATACAAATAGTTATGATTAAGTTACGTTAGTTAGAATAAGTCCTAGGAAGGCCTTTATTCTATGGGAGGGAATCAGCGCGGCGGCTATGCCTCGCTAAAGGAGGAAAAAAGCGGTGATTCTATGGACCAAGTGCAAGTCTCTTCCTTGATCTGACCATGTGACTTTTGGGTTCAGTCGGATCAATTTCGTTAGTTAAGACTTTGACTCAATAGATCAATTCTCCCTTTAGATGATTTTCGTCATGGAATTCCCCGTGCCTTCTGGGCAAGGGAAGTTTTTTCGGGTTCGGGTTCGGTTTCGGAGGAATCGCCGTGCGTTCTGGGCGAGGGAAGTCTTTCTGGGTTCGGTTTTGGAGGAACCGCCAGGCTAGTCTCTTGTCCGGATATCTGTGGTGGTGGGCGAGGCCCCGAGTGTGGATCCCTGCCCCGTGTGAGAGGCTGATGCTGCTTCTGCCCCACCAGCGCCCTCGGAGGGGGCATCGCAGAGGGGGCGGGGGTCTCACAGCTGGTATCAGAGCTTTGTTGAAAGCTAATAAGGAAAAATGAATTCTTATCAAAAATTCATAACAAAAACTCAAAATGAGCATTTACGTATTGTATTTTCATCCTTAATCTTCATTAATGAAGATTTTTAATCAAAGAATTTGGTTTTATAGATGGAAGTTCCACACTTATCCGGTATTCCCAATCTCACCTAGTCACAAGATATGATTGCTTTTGCCTTCGAGAATCTCATCTCTTTTGCTACAACTCGAGAACGAGCCGAGCTAGACTCGCAAGCCATTTCGAGGATTTATATTTCCCAGACCCAGCGGAGAGACGGCATCACAAGTGGTTTGCAAAAGAGGGCAGTATGTCCACGCCTCTTGTGACGAGCACATGATGCTGAGGGAAAATATCTCGTTGGCCATGATTCTGATGAGGCTAAAAGTGATTCATGGTGTTATTTTATATCACCCTACGCCTCAAGATTTCAGGCTTCCTACCATATCTACAGACTTCTTAGCCAGTTTATTCCAAAGGAGAAGATAGTAGCTCCCTTGGCAATAAGGGAACGTTTGTATCGGGGCATGTCTGTAGCCTAGTATCGCCATCTTATGCATTTCCCAAGGAGGTTTTGACTTTTTGGAGCCGAGATGCTCTATGTACATATTGCAACCTTTATATAAATAAAGAAATGTTTTGTGGAAAAATTCCCTGTTGTATAAGTGACTGTTTATTATATGACGAATTGATGGAGCAAAATCTGCTACTCGGACATATGTCATAGATCTCCAATAAGATCTTTTAGCTTGTTTAAGAAATTATTTTCCAAACCTTTTAAGTCTTAGGATCTCATTGAGAAAATCAAAATAAAAATTTAATAATGTATCATTTTTTGGCAGAATCATGAGGTGACGAACCGTGGCCATCAGCCAGATCCTCTCACTGATGACGAAGAGCTTGACCCCGACGTTCGCAAGGCTCTTCACAGAACTCAACCAGGACCCTTCAAAGGTGAAGGGGAGAACTTGGGCGAGGCTATGGAGAAGTGGGTTGAGGCCATGGAGGAATATTTTGATGTCACCATATACAACAAGAGGAGAAAAATGGCTCTCGCTAGGTTGAAGATTGTGGAAACAGCTAGGGTGGCATGGAGAAACCATTACGACACTAACCATCTGGAAAGGAATACCCAGTCCTGGAATGATCTCAAAGCCTATCGAAGGAAGAGATTTTGTTCCCCTAGATTTCTAGAAACCAAGATGAATGAATTCTTAGAGCTAAACCAGGGGAGCAAAACTATTGAAGAATATCACCAGGCACTTGCTCTTCTCCTCAAGTACTCACCACCACTAGATGAAGAGCAACTTATGGCCACGTTCATTCAGGGAATGAACGAACCTTTAGACACCCTAGTCAAGAATGCCAAGGCAGTTTCCATGGCTAAAGCTGTAAGAATGGCAAAGGACTTTGCCAAAGCCTTCATCGTTAAAGTCCCGCGAAAGCCAGCTCCCTCATCCTTCAAGAGATTCCAGACATTGGGAAGTTCTTCCACCCTTTCGCCTCCAAAGAGACACCAAGGTCCCAACTAGAATTTGGAGTCAAGAAGTTTTAAGAAAGAAGGAAGACCTTTTCCTTGAATCTCTTTCTCAAGAACTCCGACTCTTTCAAGAATGCAGAGGGAAGAGCTTCAAAGTGAGAACAGGTGCTTCGAATGTTAGGGGTTTGGGCACCAGCTCAAGGATTGCCCATCTCCTTCTGTGGGCCAAGGAAGCCAGGGTCCTAGAGTTCAGAGACAGGCTCCTTCATATCAATCCCCAATTGGGGTCCCCCGCGCCAAAATTAGGCAACCCTAGAAGAGTGCCAGCTTAGCTTGTAGCCTCCATGCAAAGCAATCTACGAACTCCCTCCCAGAATTAGGGTAACCAAAGAGAGAGAGTTCCACCTCTCTCAGAATACAGCAGCTAGAGCCATCACTATAGTTGAGGAAGTGGAGGAAGAAAAAGGACAGATCTATGACGCGATTGAGCATCAGGGGAATAATCGTGAATTTTCAATCCCCCAGACTCCAGCAAAGTACCAGGGTAAGCAATTCAAGTTTTTGATTGATTCTAGCAGTACTCATTCTTTTATTTTCCTAGGATGTTTGTGTAAGTTAGTCCTAGGATGTTTGTGTAAGTTAGTCCTAAATCAAAAATCAGGGAAACCTATGCAAGTGGAATTGGCCGGTGGAAAGATTCTTTTCACACACCTTGAGACAGACCTTATTCAGTTTAGTCTAGATGGGAACATAACAGAGTGCCAATTTTTGAGAGTCCTACCCTTGGGAATCTATGATGGAATCCTTAGAATGGATTGGCTCCATAAGAATTAGGCTAGCATTCATTGTCACAATGGAACCATCTCTTTCCTTGACCTTCACGGGAATAAAGTTCAAGGAACTGGAATTTTTGGATCCCCAGTGTGCTGCAATTAGTCAAGGCTTCTAAATTATTAAAAGGGCTAAGAAAAAGGCAAGCTATTTATGTCGTTAAGATGAATCCGGTAGATATAAAATGCAAGGTGAATTTAAATAAAATATCCAATAATTCCAATATGCTAGGAATTTCTCTTTTTCCATGTAAATGATTGAATTCCAAATGTCATAGGAATTCCTCTTTTACCATTAATTATTTCTCATAGATAAAATAAATTTATCTAAAATTTATATTTGAATTGAAATAAAATATCCAATAATTTCAATATGCTAGGAATTTCTCTTTTCCCATCTAAATGATTGAATTCCAAATGTCATAGGAATTTCTCTTTTATCATTAAATATAATTATCATAGTTTTCTCATTTCTTAATTATTTAATCACATATAAACTTAAAAATTAGTTTCCCATTGAATGTGACAAAAACCATTCTTTTAACCTAGGATATTCAATCCTAGAATATGATAGGAAGTCCTCTTTTCATGTTATGCATAAGAATGAATTATGCATTAATTTTGTAGAAATTTTACCATAGCTCCGCTGCTATTACTGGCAATTTTTAATTTTTATGAAAAGAATAAGACAGTAAAATAATTATGATAGTATAACTATCTTTTAGCATTAAATCCAATTTATGGATTTATCCCATAATATTACCATATTTTTAAAGCATATAAGTATACAAATAGATTTCTTAAACCTCTAGCTTCACAAGCCTAGAGTTTGATTTGTAAATAGAGAATTTCTCCATGAGAATCATTAATTGAATATAGAATAGGTCATAGGAATGACCATTCTTTGGGGGAGAGAGAGATATGCTTAAAAACATTTTACTTTAAGCATAAATGGAAACTTTATAAGATTTAAGCATAAATGAAAACATTTTAATTTAAGAATAAATGGAAACTTTATAAGATTTATCACTAAAATTCATTAGAGAGCTTCAATTGCATTAAAGAGCCATTTAATTGAATACTTCTCAAGCTTGAGAGGGGTTGAGAAGTAAGAAACATTTAGAGATTAAGAAAAAGACTATAAATCACACTTTACCTCTTATTTTGCTTGATTCTTTAGTCTAAGGAGAGGCTCCCAACCAATCAATTGGTTTAGTATGTTGATGAACACTCCAAAGAAGGTTGAGGAGAGAGAGAAACTCCATTCTCTCCAAATTATAGAGGATTTTTAGAGGATAATAGAAAATATCATTATTTCAGTATAATACTGGCATGGTATAGTTCACATATTTTTTTTATAAAGGGATAAAGGTATATTTATAGGTGAGGGAGGCCTCTAACCAAGTCCAACTAGTTTTTAGAATTTTCTAGGTTCAGTTTGGCTGAATTTGGACAAGATTTGGACCAGTTTGGCTCCCTTTTTGATTTGGTTTGATCTAGGAGAGAGGAGAGATAAAAATATCTTATTATTTTTTAGTATTAAACTCCTCCACACATGTGAAATAGGCACCTCCTTGAAGATCCCCCTTCTCCTTACCAAGGTGTCAAAAATGTATGATTATACCCAAAATATCTCATTTTTTAAAGTAATATTCATGGTTTTTTACTAATAAACCTTGTACTTAGTCTACTCTTTATCTTATATGGGAATTTACTCATTTTTGGGTATTTTTCTTTTATAAATTAGATTTATCTCCTCCCCACACTTGGATTGATCCTATTGGCCCATATGAACCTTAATTGGATCATAATCCAAAAAATTCTGAAAATCTAGACCCTTAGGCTAAGGTCCTTTATATCTATTTTTAATTAATTCCAATTGCACATTGGAAAGTTCTTTTTGAATTTCTATTTCAGGGGAAACTATTTTAGACACTAGGAGGATTTTTATATCCAAAAATATCTCAATTTTGGATTACCTCCCTCTAGACATTTTCTCTCTCCAGGCCAAAACAGGGTAAAACAGGATCTTTCTTTTATTTCAGAGAGGGGAATAATTATAAGATCAGAAGGGGAGGTTCTTACACCTATACACCTCAAAAGCTAGAGGGAGGAATCTTACATCCTACCCCACTTTAAAAATGCGAGATGTCCTCATCTCGCAAACTAGAGGACAACTCTTTCCCTTAAGATCCAACTGATTCTGGGGTTCCTTATAGTCTAGTCAACACAACAAAATCCTGGGATAAAGTCTCCACAACTTCAGAGCATAAACTATTGAGAGTAACTTCTAGTCATGGACGTCATAATTTCTCTCATGTGTTCTGAGTTTTCTGGATTCATAGGCCACTGCATGACCTACCTACATAAATAAGAGCACTGCCTAAGGCAAACCCATTGGCATCAATAACTACCTCAAAAGGTTTGGTAAAATCTGGCAATTTAAGGACATGGTTGGTTACTAAGGCTGCCTTCAGCTTATCAAAGGCACTCTGACACATAGCAGACCATTGAAATAGGGTACTCTTATTAAGAAGGTTAGTTAAAGGGGATGCTATCTAAGCATACCTGGGTAGAAAGATCCTATACCATCCGGTTAATCCTAGGAATCCTCTGACTTTCTTTACCGTCTTGGGTTCTGGCCAATCTACGACTACTTGGATCTTTGCGGAGTCAGGAGAAATCCCATCTTTAGACACTATGAATCGCAAGTATTCCACCCGGTCAACAGGAAAAGAACACTTGCTCTTTTTTGCAAAGAGTTGGTGTTTCCTTAGGATTTCCAGGACCTTGCGCACATGATCTTCATGATCTGCAGCATTCTTTGAGTATACCAAGATATAATCAAAGAAGACAAGAGCAAAATCATCCAAGTATTCTCTGAGAATATCCTGCATAAGATGATTAAACGTCACCGGGGCATTAGTCAATCCAAACAGCATGACTCTGAACTCATAATGCCCATAGTAGCGAGTATTGAATGTTGTCTTTGGGATGTCCTGTTCCTTGATTCTGATCTGGTAATACCTAGATTTTGTTGAGAGTCTTGATATCCAAAGTTCATCTACATCTTCATCGGCAGTACATCATGAGCTTGAGAGGGGCTGTTGAGATTCAAGCTCGATGTCAGTGTGAGCCAGCTATGATATGTGCTGGCAGATTAGGTAGGAACATGTGTGAGACATAAATGACCGCGTGTCCAGCTGGTCATAGTGTGTGGACATTAGCTAGGGTTAGTAGAGTGTGGACACAACTCATTGTGTGTTGTGTGGATTATGGATTAGTGCATTATGCTTTGTGTTTGAGTGGACATGGCTTCCCTCTATGGTTAGGGTTTGCAATATACATTAGCGTTTGCTCCTGTGTGTGTGTCTCCTCCCCTTCTACCGTTCTTTCAACATGGTATCAGAGCCTTGTGCTGTTTATTAGGGTTTATGAGTGAGTGAGTGAAGAGGGAGAAGAAGAAGCTGTGAAAAGAAGCTGTGAAGCTTGGAGCACACCGAATCTTATCAGATCTAAAAGCTTGGCCTACCGGGTAAGGTCTTCTAAACATCCTTGAGCGGATTGCAGGTGATACAGGCAAAAGCAAAGCAAAATAGAGCAAATCAAAGCAAAGAAAAATTCTGGTTTTTGAAGCTTTCCATTAAAGCTTGGGAACATTGATGTATGGTGGAAATACGTGTGATTCTCGCAAAGGACATATGTATTTGACAAAGAGGGATGTATTGGCAACCCATGTGCAAGCCTTGAACAAAATTTGGAGCAATTTGAATGCATTTAATTGAGTGGAAAACTCTGGTTTTTGAGCTCTCACAAAACAGTGAAAAAGAAGCCCAAAATTGAATCATTTGGAGCATGTATTTGGTAAAAATCAAAGCATTGGTGGATTGCACACATACCTAGGAGTGTTGGGGACTTGATTACCTCATCATTGAGCATTACAACCACTCCCAAAGAGCTCTACAACAGGCAGCGCAGCCAGACAGAGGAAACAGGGCAGTTTTCTGGTATTTTTCACATGAGGAGGTCAAATTTCACTTATGTGCTTGATTACTTCCACAATTGTTTTAGCAATTGGATGCTTTACACTTTGGAGAAGAGGGCTATGTGATTTGTTTGGTCAATGATGCTTAATTGAGCTGGGAATGAGCTGATTAAAACAGGCTGTCCACTATAGTTGCAGAGAAACAGAGCATTTTTAATTGAGCAATTAATCCTTGGTGTTTTACAATTGGACAAATTCCTCTTACATGGAGTTGATGGACACTATTGCTAAGCCAATGAATGCCTGGTTGCCCAATTTGGACAAATATTGAAGGAATTAGAGCAAATTTTCTACTGGTTTTTCTGGTTTTTTTGGTTTTTTCCAAAAACAGAGAAAGGGGTTTTCAAAAATTGATAATTACACATGTCAGATGGAGTTGATACTCAACATTGAGGTTCATTAGGTGTCAATGCAAGTTGCCTAGACTTGATTGCACCATTACATTGCGATTTGGAGCCTTGGAAGGCGTGTCAATACAGGGTATCCCGCACTGAGTGAGTCAGTTCATCTTGGATGATTACAGGTTGATTTTCTACATCAAATTTGGCGTTTGTTGGTTATCTTGGAGTATCTGGAACATTCATTGGAGTGTGGTTGAGCTGAGAAAGGCTCATTTACAGATTTGACGTGTGCGGAAGGTGTACGCATTGAGCAACATGTCGGACAATCCAGTTCAGATTGTTGGTGAAAAGCTGGATAGGAAGAACTTCCAGGCATGGAAGTACAGGATAAAGAGTTTCTTAAAAGGGAAAGGATTTTGGAATCTCATTACAGGTGCTGAGCCTGAGCCTGAGCTACCTCGGCAACCTACATAGGAGCAGCTTATTGCTCATAAGCAATGGTCAGACAGAGCATTCAAAGTGCTGCATTATTTGTCTATATGCATTTCTGATGCTATGCTCATACACATTCAGGATGCTGAGAATCCCAAAGATGCATGGGATACTTTGGTCAAAATGTTTGATACAGATACAAGTGCTCGCAAGTCTCAATTGCGACAGCAGATACACAATGTGAAAAGGAATAAAAGGAGCATACATGATTATGTGCAAGAAATCAAGAAGTTTGTAGATGCATTGGCCACAGTAAATGCCCCCATGCCTGATGATGATTTGGTGGATATTACCTTGCGTGGTCTTGGCAAGGAATACAAATCATTTGATACATCTATCTCAGTGAGGAGTACAGGTTTACCCGACTTTGATGAGTTGGTTTCACTCTTGTTGGTTGAGGAAATCAAGCTCAGTGATTCATTTCTGGATGCATCTACTAGCCATGATGATGGCAGAAATCAGGCTTTCTACTCGCAGAGAGGCTTTAGAGGCAGGGGGAGATTCGCATCACATGGACGTGGTGGTAATGGTCGTGGATGGCAGGATAGGCCTCCACAACAGAATTTTCAGCCTTCATATGGTGCTCGCGGTGGTCGTGGATATGCACCTCAAAGAGGTAGAGGTAACCCCCGTGGAAGAGGACGTTGGCAAGGCCAACAAAATTCTATGCAAGATGTGGAATGCCATTATTGTGGCAAATATGGTCATATGGTGAGAGATTGCTTTCGCAAACAGAATGATTTGAGAGGGGGAAGAGCACAACGTGGTGGTCATTATGGTGGAAACTATGCACAACATGGTGGTAACTATACATCAAGTAGCAATGATGGAACTGCAAATCATTTGTTTGCCATGAAGCATGTTGTGGGTTCTATGACAACAAATGCTGAGAATGATGATACATGGTATATGGACTCAGGAGCATCAAATCATATGACATGCCATGGTGAATGGTTTGAGCACATGAAGCCTATGGATGTAAAAGGCTATGTGGAAACAGGTGATGATACCCAGCATGTCATTACACATGTTGGAAGTGTACCATTGGTCATGCATAATGGTCAGACAAAGTCTATGTCAGATGTGCTGTATGTGCCTTCAATCACTAAAATCTTGGCCTCAGTTGGTCAAATGGTGGAACAGGGATTACAGGTTTGCTTCAATGAGCATGGATGCTTCGTTGAAGATTTTAAACATGGATGTAGAGTGATTGCTAAAGGCAAGAAAGAAGGAAGATTGTTTAAGCTGGATGCTGGAATTCCAGAGCTAAAATCAGCCATGTTCTCAAAGAGCAGGAATGTGGTACAGGACATTGATATGTGGCACAAGAGGATTGGACATGTCAATATACAGAGATTAAAGAACATGCAAACGAGAGGCATTGTCAATGGATTGCCTAGGTTCAAATATGATGGACATATGCATGTTTGTGAAGCTTGTCAGTTTGGAAAGCAGGCAAGGTTGAGGTTTCCTAGAGAAGGAAATATGAGTAACAGGCCACTTGAGATAGTACACAGTGATGTATGGGGTCCTGCACAAAACCCATCTATCAAAGGTAGTTTATACTATGTTACATTCATAGATGATTTCAGCAGGATGACATGGATATACTTTCTGAAAGAGAAGAGTGAAGTGTTGGAAAAATTCATGGATTTCAAATCTTTTGCAGAAAAGCAGTATGGCTGTTGGATTAAATGTTTGAGAACAGATGGAGGTGGTGAATACACTTCAAAAGCTTTTGAGCATTTCTTGAGGAAGCATGGAATAAGAAGACAGTTGACTTGCAGGTATACACCTCAGTAGAATGGTGTGGCTGAGAGAAAGAATAGAGTAATATGTGAAGTGGCAAGGGCAATGCTTAATGAAAAGAGCATGCCAGATTACTATTGGGCAGAAGCATGTGCTACTGCAGTATACATATTGAACAAAACACCTACAGCAACCATTCATGGAAGCACGCCAGAGATGCGGCTCACAGGTTACAGGCCAGACATTGGACATCTTAAAGTTTTTGGATGCATAGCTTATGTGCATGTGCCTGATGAAAGAAGAAGGAAGTTGGATCCTAAAGCAAAGAAATGTGTATTTGTGGGATATGCACAGGATCGAAAGGCATACAAATGTTATAACCCTCAAACTAGACAAGTGGTCATCTCACGAGATGTGGTGTTTGATGAGCTTGCTAGTTGGTACAAAGCAAAAGATGAGGGAGTCATTGAGTCACTTGAGGCTGATGTGCCTGTGAACTTGCCATCACAAGCAAGTTCTAGTTCTACTACTATGTCTGGGCCAGCAGCAGAAGCTGAGAGTAGCAGTGTACGTCCATGGTCAGGACGTTTGAGGCATGAGAGTGTAAGCACTGGGAGTAGTGCTATGGACAAAGGCAAAAAGAAAGTCAAAGGAATTGGAATCACAGGTTATGAGTCATCTAGTTCTGAGAGTTTGGATGAGGAGCTGGGCATACCTGTTTTACGCACACCTGGTGCTAGACAGGACAGATATGTGCCACCACATGCTAGAGTTACAGGTGTACAGAGTGACCCGCAGGCATTGCGGAGATCCCAGAGAGTCAGATATCCTGTTGACAGATTGACATATAGAGATTTTGCTATGCATATATGACATCTATGGTGAAGCATGTGGAACCTACATGCTATACAGAGGCTATTGGAGAGCATGTATGGGAAAAAGCAATGGATGTGGAAATGGACGCATTGGTCCATAATGATACATGGGACTTGGTTGCATTACCAAAGGACAAGAATGTTATTGGATGTAAATGGGTTTACAAAGTAAAGTGCAAATCTGATGGTTCTATTGAGAGACACAAAGCAAGATTGGTAGCAAAGGGTTATGCACAGACCCAAGGATTGGATTATGATGAGACGTTTAGTCCAGTGGCTAAGATGGACACAGTGAGAGCAGTCATTGCTATGGCTGCAGCTAATGGCTGGGAAATGCATCAGATGGATGTTAAGAATGCATTTCTGAATGGAGATCTATAAGAGGAAGTGTACATGACACAGCCAGAAGGGTATGTACACCCTAGATATCCCACTCACGTATGCAGGTTGAAAAAGGCATTATATGGTCTGAAGCAAGCACCTCGTGCTTGGAGTGATAAGATGAGCAGATATCTTATCTCACTTGGTTTTCAAATTTCTGCAGCAGATTCTTCACTCTATGTGAAGAAGACACAGCATGGGATTGTTTTACTAGTCATCTATGTGGATGACTTGATTATCACAGGTGATCATGGTGCAGATGTGATGCATGTCAAGAAAGCTTTGAGTGGGCAATTTGACATGAAAGATCTTGGTGAGTTGAGATACTTCCTTGGAATTGAAGTGGTGAAAGATCATGCAGGTACTTGGTTAGTACAGCGCCAGTATGCATTGGATATGTTGGCAAAGTATGGCATGACGACAGGGTGTAAGCCTATGAGTACACCATTGGAGCAAAATGTGAAGTTACGGGCTGATTATGACGAGGAATTGGATGATCCTTCTATGTTTAGGAAGATGGTTGGTAGTCTCATATACATGACTATCACACGCCCGGATTTGAGTTATGCGGTGGGGCTAGTCAGCCAGTTTATGCAGAGCCCCAGGAAACCACATTTAAGTTTGAGTACTTCCGGACTATGTTGGGAGTACATGGGATGAGCTTGAGGGGGAGTGTTGAGAGTCTTGATATCCCAAGCTCATCTACATCTTCATCGGCAGTACATCATGAGCTTGAGAGGGGCTGTTGAGATTCAAGCTCGATGTCAGTGTGAGCCAGCTATGATATGTGCTGGCAGATTAGGTAGGAACATGTGTGAGACATAAATGACCGCGTGTCCAGCTGGTCATAGTGTGTGGACATTAGCTAGGGTTAGTAGAGTGTGGACACAACTCATTGTGTGTTGTGTGGATTATGGATTAGTGCATTATGCTTTGTGTTTGAGTGGACATGGCTTCCCTCTATGGTTAGGGTTTGCAATATACATTAGGGTTTGCTCCTGTGTGTGTGTCTCCTCCCCTTCTACCGTTCTTTCAACAGATTTGAGATCTTTTTTTGTGAACATTTGGGTCCCACTTAACCGATCCAGCAGTTTATCAATCCCCAGGATAGGATACTTATTTTTAATTGATTCAATCCTCTGTAGTCAATACTATAGAGTCTTAACGTTCCATCTTTCTTCTTTTGAGGACGCGCGCACCCCAAGGTAGGGAACTGGGTCTGATGAATCCCTGCTCTAGCAGCAGTTATCTTAACAGCTATTATCTTAACTATACCTTAAGTTCTATGTCTTCAGGGACTGGCATTTTGTATACACGCTAGGCTACTGGCTGAGCTCTAGGGGTTAACTCGATATCATGATCTACTTCGTGAGATGGAGGCATCTCAGTCAGCTCTTCAGGGAACACATCTACATACTCACTTAACCACTCTGGTTCTTTAGCCTTGCATTTTATGTCTACTGGATTCATCTTAACGACATAAATAGCTTGCCTCTTTCTGAGCCCTTTTAACAATTTAGAAGCCTTGACTGATTGTAGCATTGGGGATCCGAAAATTCTAGTTCCTTGAACTTTATTCCGGTGAAGGTCAAGGAAAGAGATGGTTCCATTGTGACAATGAATGTCAGCCTGATTTTTATGGAGCCAATCCATTCCAAGGATTCCATCATAGACTCCTAAGTGTAAGATTCTAAACTGGCACTCTCTTATGTTCCCATCTAGACTAAACTGAATAAGGTCTGTCTCAAGGTGTGTGAAAAGAATCTTTCCACTGGCCAATTCCACTTGCATAGGTTTCCTTGATTTTTTATTTAGGACGACTAACTTACGCAGACATCCTAGGGAAATAAAAGAATGAGTAGTGCCTAAATCAATCAAAAGCTTGAATTGTTTACCCTGGTACTTTGCTGGAGTCTGGAGGATTGAAAATTGACGATTATTCCCCTGATGCTCAATTGCAGCATAGATCTGTCCTTTTTCTTCCTCCACTTCCTCAGCTATAGTGACAGCTCTAGCTGCTGCAGTCTAAGGTGGAACTCTCTCTCTTTGGTTACCCCAATTCTAGGATGGAGACTGCTTTGCATGGAAAGCTGCAGGAGGCTGACCTGGCACTCTTCTGGGGTTGCCCTGATTTTGGAATAGGGGACCCTAATTGGACTGATATGGAGAAGTCTGTCTCTGAACTATGGGACCCTAGCTTCCTTGGCCCACAGAAGGAGATGGGAAATCCTTGAGCTGGTGTCCAAACCTTTGACATCCGAAGCACCTGTTCTTACTTCGAAGCTCTTCCCTCTGCATTCTTGAAAGAGCCGGAGTTCTTGAGAAAGAACTTCGAGGGAAAGGTCTTCTTTCATTCCTGAAACTTCCTGACTCCGGATTCTGGTTGGGACCTTGGTGTCTCTTTGAAGGCAGAAGGTTGGAAGAACTTCTTGGTGTCTAGAATCTCTTGAAGGATGAGGGAGCTGGCTTTGGCGGGACTTTAATGATGAAGGCTTTAGCGAAGTCCTTCGCCACTCTTACAGCTTTAGCCATAGAAACTGGCTTGGCATTCTTGACTAGGGTGTCTAAAGGTTCGTTCATTCCTCGAATGAACCTGGCCATGAGTTTCTCTTTGTCTAGCAGTGGTGAGTACTTGAGGAGAAGAGCAAATGCCTGGTGATATTCTTCAATGGTTTTGCTCAATTGATTTAGTTCTAAGAATTCATTCATCTTGGTTTCTAAAAATTCGGGGGGGAAAAATCTCTTCCTTAGATAGGCTTTAAGATCATATCAGGACTGGGTTTTCCTATCTAGATGGTTGGTGTCGCAGTGGTTTCTCCATGCCACACCCTAGCTATTTCCACAATTTTCAGCCTAGAAAGAGCCATTTTGCTCCTTTCGTTGTAGTCATTGACATCAAAATATTCCTCCATGGCTTCAACCCATTTCTTCACAGCCTCACCCAAGTTCTCCCCTTCACTTTTGAAGGGTCGTGACCGAGTTCTATGAAGAGCCTTGTGAACATCAGGGTCAAGCTCTTCTTCATTAGAGTGAGAGGGTCTAGCTGATGACCACGGTTCCCTCGCCTCATAATTCTGACAAAAATGATACATTATTAAATTTTTATTTTGATTTCGTCAACGAGATCCTAAGACTTAAGAGGTTTGAAAAATAATTTCTTAAACAAGATAAACGATTTTATTGGAGATCTATGACATGTCTGAGTAGCAGATTTCGCTTCATCAATTCGTCATATAATAAACAATCACTTACACAACAGGGAATTTTTTTTTCCACAAAACATTTCTTTATTTATATAAAGGTTACAATATGTACATAGAGCATCTCGGCTCCAGAAGTCAAAATCTCCTCAAGAGACGCATAAGACGGCGATACTGGGCTATAGATATGCCCCAATACAAATGTTTCCTTCCTACCAAGGGAGCTACTATCTTCTCCTTAATTAGGAATAAAGCGACTAAGAATTCTATAGATATGGTAGGAAAGTTTGAAATCTCAAAGCATAGGGTGATATAAAATAACACCATGTATCACTTTAGCCTCATCATGTATCACTTTAGCCTCATCAGAATCATGGCCAATGAGATATTTTACCTCAGCATCACACGCTAGTAAACAAGAGCGTGGACATACTACCCTGCAAACCACTTGTGCTACTGTCTCTCCACTAGGTCTGGGAAATATAAGTCCTCAAAATGGCCTGCGAGTCTAGCTCGGCTTGTTCGAGTTGGCGGAAGAGATGAGATGTTCGAAGGCAAAAGCAGTCATGTCTTGTGGCTGGGTGAGATCGGGAACACCAGATAAGTATGGAACTCCCATCTATAAAACCAAATTCTTTGATTAAAAATCTTCATTAATGAAGCTTAAGGAATGAAAATATAATACGTAAATGCTCTTTTTGAGTTTTTATTATAAATTTCTGATAAGAATTCATTTGTCCTTATTATTAGCTTTCAACAAAGCTCTGATACTAGTTGTGAGATCTCCGCCCTCCCTCTACGATCCGAGGGCACTGGCGAGACAGAAGCACCGTTAGCCTCTCATATGCGGGGCAGGGATCCACACTCAGGGCCTCGCCCATGGATGTTCGGACAAGAGACTAGCCCGGCGGCAGTTCCTCTGAAACCGAACCCAGAAAAACTTCCCTCGCTCGGAAGACATGGGTGATTTTGCTATAGGAAAATCATCTAACGGAAGAATTGATCTAACAAGTCAAAGTCTTAACTATTCAAGCTGATCCGACCAAACCCAAAGTCATACGGTTTGATCAAAGAAGAGACTTGCACTTAGTCCATAGAATCACCGCTTTTTTCCTCCTTTAACGAGGCACAGTCTCCTTTAATGAGGCACAGCCTCCCACAGAACAAGGGTCTTCCTAGGACTTAATCTAACTAACGTAACTAAGCATAACTCATTTGTATCACAGGAATCCCCCGATCCAGCCTACCCCAACCGGCCCATGGGTTAGCCAACTGCCCAACCACTGTATTGGTGGGATTCCTTTATAAAAATTTGGTTATGTTTTGCCCGAGTACCGAGGAAAAGAGTTCCCAGGCCCCCTAGCCGGCGTTTCAAGCAAAATTTAAGGTAGGCATACCACGTACACACCCAATATGAAATTGCCATTATAACATATTCAACTATCTTTAAAATAATCTTTCAATGAAAATCATAGTATTACTGATCATAATCCTCCAAAATATTGAGTCCATTTTTTTACAAAATATATCATCCGGACTCTCTCCATTGAAAACTAGCTGGGCAACCAACGAGATCCAATATCAACATTCGATTCACAAAAGTCACTCTTTTCAGTTCATCCGAATCTTCCTCGACATACGCATGGGTGTCCTAGCAACTGCGAGCCCGTGCATCACCTGGTCAGAACCCTCTAGGATCCTACTTAGGTGTCCTAGCACTTCACTCAAGGACCGCTTTGTTGGTCCTCGCCCATTGTATTGGAAAGCGTACCATTTTAACCATATCGAGGCTAGTCAAGACCTTGGCAAGCTTTGCTCCCGTGACGTCCCTCGACGACTCCCCGCCAACTGTTACACAAGCCTCTTCTTAGTTAAACACATACCAAATGCTTCCTCCAGCATTCTGGTGTAAAGCAATCCTTTAAAAGAAAACAGAGATTCTATGTAAGTAAAATTCCCAATTTGAGATTGGTTCCACAAAATCCTTTTTTTTCATCCATATTTTCTTAATGAGAATCATTGATCTTGGTGATTTCAGTCAAGGGCAAACTAGGTTAATTCAACGGTAGTCTATTCTTTGTATTAAGAACTGGAATTGGTCACGAAGTTTTTGCTTGATTCAGATCAAGAGATGGACAAATAGTTTACTGGCCGTCCCTCTCACAGTCGTGGTCTAACCAAAATCATTTGGTTTATTTCTAACTTTGATTCCAAGGATTTTCTTTAGATAACATCTACTGAACTAACCGTAAGAAAATTCCAACTTTATGAATTTCATTCTAACCATAATAGATTAAGAAATGGTTTTATATGAGAATATCGAATTTTATGAAAATACTCTTCTTCCATAATCTAATTTTGGGTAAATATCAATTTAGTGATTTATCCACAAAAAATATCTAAAGATATTCTTCTACCAATTTAATTTATCAACCCTAATTCTCTAGATGGAATTATGGTGAAAATTTCTCTTTTGTCACCAACATTTAATTTAAACCTTTCTCTACTTAAATACCACAAAAATTCTTCTTTTAATTACAAATATCCATTTTTTTGAATATGCTTAAAATTCCTCTTTTTGCATTTAAATGATTGAATTCTAAATGTCATGGGAATTCCTCTTTTATCATAAAATAAATTAATCTAAAATTTCTCTTTAAATTAAATAAAATATCCATTATTATAATTATGCCAAGAATTCCACTTTTACCATTTAAATGATTGAATTCCAAATGTCATGGGAATTCCTCTTTTATCATTTAAAATTTATCATGCATAAAATAAATTTATCTAAAATTTCACTTAAAATTAAATAAAAATATCCATTATTTTAATATACCAAAATTTCTCTTTTTTCATTTAATTACATGGATCTACATTATCATGGGAATCCCTCTTTCTGCATAAAAATAAAATTACCAAAAATTTCTCTTTTCTTTAATTAATTATTTATGCATAAATACTAAAAATTAGTTTCTCATGATGAATATGATGAAAATCATTATTTTAGCATAGGATGTCTCATCCTAAAATATGGTAGGAAGTCCTCTTTTAGCATTATGCATAAAAATAAGATATGTGTTAATTTCTAAAAATTTTACCATAGCTTCGCTGCTATTACAGATAATTTTTAATTTTTTTAAAAAAGAATAAGACTTTATAATACAATTATGATAGAAGAACTATCCCTAAACTTAAATCCAAATTATGAAATTAAATCATAAATTTACCATAATTTTATTAACATAAAAGTATAAAAATACTATTTTCTTAACCTCTAGCTTAACAAGCTTAGATTTTGGTTTTGAATTAAGAATTTATCAATGAGAAGCATTCTTTTTCTGAAGAATTAGCCATAGGAATGACTATTGTTTTGGGAGAGAGAGATATACATAAAAAGCATTCAAAATAAGCATAAAGATTAACTTTTTTGTGATGAATCATTAAAGTTCTTAGAGAAATCTTGATTTGCATTAAAAATAACTAATTAGAAACTTCACAAGCTTGAGAGGGGTTTGGGAAGTGAAATCATTTGAGAATATTAACAAAAACCATGAAATTCCTTCTTACCTCTAGGTTTGGCTTGCTTGTTTTTCTAGAAGTGAAGCCCCCAACCAATCAATTGGTTTAGTGAGTTGAGAAGAAAGCTCTAAGAGATGTTGAAGAGAGAGAGAGAAGCTCCAATATGTCCAAAAGTAGAGGATTTTTAAGGGATAATAGAAAATATGATTATTTTAATGTAATATTGGCATGGTATAGCTCACAGATGAGAATACAAAAGAATGAGGGTCTATTTATAGGTGAGGGAGGCCAATAACTGAGTCCAACTAAGTTCTAGAATTTTCAAGCTTCAGTTGGACCAGTTTAGCTCCCATTTTGATCCAGTTTGATCTAGTTTAGCTCCCATTTTGATCCAGTTTGATCCAGAGAGGAGAGATAAAAATATCTCAATTTTTTTGAATCAAAAACCCTCCCACACATGTGAAGGAGGCGCCTACCTCAAAGGTCCCCCCTTCCTTACCAAGGTGTCAAAAATTCATCATTTCGCCAAAATATCTCATTTTTTAAGTAATATCTCTTAATTTTTAACTAATAAACCTTATACTTAGTCAACTCTTCATCTTATGTGAGAATTTACTCATTTTTTGGTTTTTTTTTAATTCATTGGATTTATCTCATCCCAACACTTGGATTAATCCTATTGGTCCATAATAGGAACCTTAATTGGACCATAATCTAGAAATTTCTGAAAATCTAAACCCTTAGGCTAAGGTCCCTTATATCATTTTTAATTGATTCCTAATGCACCTTGGAGAATTTATTTTGAAATTCTATTTCAAGGAAATATATTTTAGATATTAGAAAAAAATTTATATCTAAAAATATCTCAATATATTGAATTACCTCTCTCTAGAATTTTTCTTCTCTCTAAGCAAAAACAAGGAAAAATAATATTTTCTTGCGTTCTGAAATAGGGAATGATTACAGGGGATGGAGGTAGAAACTTATTCATTATTCACGCTGAGGGGAGGAATCTTACAGACCCAGTGTCTCACCTTGGGGTGCACGCGTTCTTTTTTTTCAAAAGAAGAAAGATGGAACATTAAGACTCTGTATTGACTACAAAGGATTGAATCAATTAACAATTAAAAATAAGTATCCTATCCCTAGGATTGATGAACTTCTGGATCAGTTAAGTGGGACCCAAATGTTCACAAAGATAGATCTCAAATCTAGGTACTACCAGATTAGAATCAAGGAATAGAACATCCCAAAGAAAGCATTCAATACTCGCTATGGGCATTATGAGTTCACAGTCATGCCGTTTGGATTGACTAATGCCTTGGTGACATTTAATCGTCTTATGCGGGATATTCTCATAGAATATTTGGATGATTTTGTTCTTGTCTTCTTTGATGATATCTTGATATCCTCAAAGAATGCTGCAGATCATGAAGATCATGTGCGCAAGGTCCTAAAAATCCTAAGGAACCACCAACTCTTTGCAAAAAAGAGCAAGTTTTCTTTCTCTGTTGCTAGGTGGAATACATGGGATTCATAGTATCTAAAGATGGGATTCCTCCTGACCCCACAAAGATCCAAGCAGTCATACATTGGCCGAAATCCAAGATGGTAAAGGAAGTCAGAGGATTCCTAGGATTAACTGGATGGTATAGGATCTTTATACCTCGGTATGCTCAGATAGCATCCCCTTTAACTAACCTTCTCAAATAAGAGTACCCTATTTCAATGGTCTCAGAGTGCCTTTGATAAGCTGAAGGCAGCCTTAGTAACCAACCCTGTCCTTAAATTACCAAATTTTACCAAACCTTTTGAGGTAGTTATTGATGCCAGTGGGTTTGCCTTAGGCAGTGCTCTTATGTAGGAAGGTCATGCAGTGGCCTATGAATCTAGAAAACGCAAAACACATGAGAGAAATTATGCCGTCCTCCACCATGACTTGGAGTTACTCTCAGTAGTTTATGCTATGAAGTTGTGGGAGACATTACCTTTTGGGACAGAGGTTCACCTTGACGATAGATCATCAAGGTGAAGTGGATCTTCACCCAAAGGGATCTCAACATGCGTCAAAGGAGATGGATGCAGACCCTGCAAAAATTTGATTCTGAAATTAAGTATCGGCCAGGGAAAGAAAATGTGGTGGCAGATGCACTCCGTAGAAAAGCCTCCTTGCTTGCAATTACAGTGGTGTCAAATCCATTAATCAGTGAAGTAAGGGAGAGAATCATGCAAGACAAATTCTTTGCCCCTATTGCTACCCTTCTGATGCAGGAAAGCAAGACTCCTCAGGAAATGAGTCGGTTCTTGGGTACAAATTGGATGAAGGATGCATGTATTATAATAATCAGCTATGCATTCCCAATGAATGAGGCAATAAAGGGAAGGATTCTGAGAGAAGCCCATGATAGCCTGGTAGCTGGACATCCAGGGTTTATAAAAACCTATATGTCTATGAAGAAAAGCTTCTTCTAGCCAGGACTCAAAAAAGATGTACTTGATCATGTGTGACAATGCTTAATGTGTCAGAGAATCAAGGCAGAGAGAGTTAAGATGCCAGGGAAACTGTAGCCTCTAGACATTCCATAGATGAAGTGGGAATGTATTAGTATGGACTTTGTCACTGGATTACCTTCAGTGCAATCAGGTTACAACTCCATTTTTATGGTAGTTGACAGACTAACCAAAGTTGCCCATTTGATTCCAGTGAAAGAAACATACACTACAGTGGATGTTGCCAGAATTTTCCTTAAAGAAATCTTCAGATTGCATGGCTTACCTAGGAGGATAGTAAGTGACAGAGATCCCAAGTTCACATCGAAATTCTAGACTATATTCTTTGAAGCAGTAGGAACTTTCTTGGATCTCAGTAGTACAGCCTATCACCCCGAAACAGATGGCCAGACTGAAAGAGTGAATCAGGTAATAGAAGATATTCTTTGGTCATGCTGTGGCAGGGAACCTAAGAAGTGGTTAAGCCATTTGCATCTGGTTGAATTTTCTTACAATGCTTCATCGAAGCATTGGGATGAGTCCTTTCAAAGCTCTATATGGACAAGATTGGCTTACACCATTGACTTGGTCCGACCCATTAATCAGAGTCAAAATGTCTAGACAAATGTTTGATAACATGGACTAGCAAATGCAATCAATCCATAAAGATATTAAGGTAGCCCAAGATAGGCAAAAAGAAGTATGCAGATAAAAAGAGATCAGAGAGAGAGTTTGAAGAATCAGATATGGTCTTCATTCAAGTATGACCAAAAAGAAGTTCCTTATCTTCTTTAGGGAAGTACAAGAAGCTCTCTCCCAGATACTGTCCCCAGATACTGTGGACCGTATGCTGTTATAAAGAAAGTAGGCGATCTAGCTTATAAACTTCTTCTGCCTCCCCATCTCAAGGTATATAATGTATTCCACGTTAGTTTGCTTAAGAAATATGTACCTGATGATGAACAAATGATTTCTCCAACTCAAGGCCAATATGCTGTTATAAATAAAGTAGGCGATCTAGCTTATAAACTTCTTCTGCCTCCCCATCTCAAGGTATATAATGTATTCCACGTCAGTTTACTTAAGAAATATGTACCCAATCGGAGTCATGTGCTTGATGATGAACAAATGATTTCTCCAACTCAAGGCCAGATCTACACCCTGAAGAAATCCTTGATGTTCAGGAGAAGGTTCTTAGGAGCAGAGTCCTCAGAGAGTTTTTAGTCAAGTGGAAGTTCTTCCCTCTAGAAGAGGCCACCTGGGAGAATGAAATGGTAAACGATTACCCCCACTTTGCGGGGATGAGGACACCTCGCGTTTTTCAAGTGGGAGAGGATGTAAGATTCCTCCTCAACCTGAATAATGATTAAGATTTTATTCTAATCCCTTGTAATTATTCCCTATTTCAAAATACAAGAAAATATTATTTTTCCTTGTTTTTTCCTAGAGAGAAGAAAAATTCTAGAGAGAGATAATTCAATATTGAGATATTTTTTGATATAAAAATTCTCCTTATATCAAAAATATATTTCCCTGAAACAAAAAGTCAAAATAAATTCTCCAATGTGCATTAGGAATCAGTTAAAAACGATATAAGAGACCTTAACCTAAGGGTCTAGATTTTCAGAAATTTTTAGATTATGGTCCAATTAAGGTTTCTTTGGGCCAATAGGATTAATCTAAGTGTTGGGATGAGATAAATCCAATTAAGGTTTCTATGGGCCAATAGGATTAATCTAAGTGTTGGGATGAGATAAATCCAATGAATAAAAGAAAATACCCAAAAATGAGTAAATGCTCACATAAGATGAAGAGTTGACTGAGTACAAGGTTTATTAGTTAAAAATTAAGAGATATTACTATTAAAAAAAAGATATCTTGGAGAAATGATGAGTTTTTGACACCTTGGTAAGGAAAGGGGGACTCTTGAGGTAGGCGCCTCCTTCACATGTGTGGGAGGGTTTTTAATTCACATGTGTGGGAGGGTTTTTAATTCAAAAAAATTGTGATATTTTTATCTCTCCTCTCTCTTGGATCAAAAGGGGACCCAAACTGGTCCAAATCTTGTCCAAATTGAGTCAAACTGAAGCTAGAAAATTCTAGAACCCAGTTGGACTTAGTTGGCCTCCCTCACCTATAAATAGACCCTCATTCTTTTGTATTCTCATCTGTGAACTATACCATGCCAATATTACATTATTAAAATAATCATATTTTCTATTATCCCTTAAAAATCCTCTACTTTTGGGGAGCTTGGAGCTTCTCTCTCTCTTCAAAAACTCTTGGAGCTCTCTTCTCCACTTACTAAACCAATTGATTGGTTGGGGGCTTCACTTCTAGAAAAAGAAACAAGCTATTCCTTGAGGTAAGAATGAATTTTATCATTTTGTTAATATTCTCAAATGACCTCTTCTTAACCCCTCTCAAGCTTGAGAGGTTTCTAATTGGTTGTTTTAAATTCAAATCAAGCTTTCCCTAAGAATTTTAATGTGTATTCAAGAAAAAGTTAATCTTTATGCTTATTTAGAATGCTTTCTTGTGTATATCTCTCTCTCAAAAAGAATAGTCATTCCTATGGCTAATTCTTTAGCAAAAGAATGCTTCTCATTGATAAATTCTTAATTCAAGACCAAACTCTAAGCTTGTTAAGCTAGAGAATAAGAAAATGGTACTTTTATGCTTTTATGTTAACAAAATAATGGTAAATTATTTTAGATTTTTTATAAGTAGTTAAAAACTACTTTAATTAATTCTAAATGTGAAAGAGATCATCCTATCAATTTGGGAAAAGAGGAAAAATGAAAATAGCTTAATCTAGTAGAATAATCATAATTAAGTTTATGATTATTGTTAAAATTATGATTTAAATTCATAGTTTAGATTTAAGCTTAAGAATAGATCTTCTATCATATTTGCATTACAATGTTTTATTCTTTTAAGAAAAAATTAAAAATTATCAGTAATAGTAGCGAAGCTATGGTAAATTTTTTTAAAAAATAATACATATCTTATTTTTTGCATAATGCTAAAAGAGGACTTCATACCATATTCTAGGATTGGACATCCTATGTAAAAAGAATGATTTTCATCATATTCGTGGGAAATAAATTTTTAGTATTTATGTATAAATATTTAATTACAAGAAAAGAGAAATTTTTGGTAAATTTATTTTTATGCGAAAAGAGGAATTCCCATGATAATTGAGATCCAAGTAATTAAATAGTAAAAGAGGAATTTTTTGGTATATTTAAAATAATAGATATTTTTATTTAATTTAAAAAAGAGAAATTTTAGATATATTTATTTTATGCATAAGAAATGTTTAAATGATAAAAGAGAAATTCCCATGACATTTGGAATTCAATCATTTATATACAAAAAGAGAAATTTTTGGCATATTTAAAATAATGGATATTTTTATTTAATTTAAATTTTGATAAATTTATTTTATGATAAAAGAGAAATTTCCATGACATTTGAAATTCAATCATTTAAATGCAAAAAGAGTAATTTTAAGCATATTCAAAAAAATGGATAATTATATTTAATTGAAAGAAGAATTTTTATGGTATTAGAGAAAGATTTAAATTAAATTTGGTGACAAAAGAGAAATTTTCACCATAATTCCACCTAGAAAATTAGGGTTGATAATTAAATTGGTAGAAAGAATATTCTTAGATATTTTAGGTGGATAAATCACCAAAATGATATTTAACTAGAATTAGATTAATGGAAGAAGAGTATTTTTATAAAAACCCGATATTCTCATATAGAACCATTTCTTAATTTATTATGGTTAGGAAGCAATGAAATACATAAAGTTAGAATTTTCTTTACAGTTAGAAGTTCAGTAGATTTTTATCTGAAAAAAATTCTTAGGAATCAAAGCTAGAAGTAAACTGAATAATTTTGGTTAGACCACGACTGTGAGAGGGGCAGTAAACTACTTGCCCATCTCTCGAATCTGAATCAAGCAAAAACCTCATAATAACCAATTCCAATTCTTGACACAAAGAGTAGACAACTGTTGAATTAGCATAGTTTTCCCTTAACCAAAATCACCAAGAATCTAGTTGGAAATTCAGTCAAATGATGGGAATATTACCTTGATGAGAGATCAATGATTCTCATTAAGAAAATATGGATTAAGGGAAAAGGGTTTTGTGGAACCAATCTCAAACTGGGAATTCTACTTGCATAGAACCTCTGTTTTCCTTTAAAGGACTGTTTTATGCCAAAATGCTGGGGAGGAAGCATTTGGTATGTGTTTAACTAAGGAGAGACTCGTTGTTGCAACAGTTGGCGGGGAGTCGTCGAGGGACGTCGCTCGTGGCAAAACCTACCGAGATCTTGACCAGCCTCAGTATGGTTAAAATGGTGCGCTTCCGGTATGATGGGCGAGGACGAACAAAGCGGTCCTTGAGTGAAGTGCTAGGACACCCTAAGTAGGATCCTAGAGGGTTCTGACCAAGTGATGCATGGGCTCGCGGTTGTTAGGACACCCATGCATATGTCAAGGAAGATATGGATGAATCGAAAGAATGAATTTTGTGAATGAACTTTTGATATTGGATCTCGTTGGTTGACCAGCTGGTCTTCAACGGAGAGTCCGGATGATATATTTTGTAAAATAATGGACTCAATATTTTGGAGGATTATGATCAGAATTACTATGATTTCATTGAAATATTGTTTTGAAGATAGGTGATATAATGGTAATTTTATATTGGGTGTGTAAGTGATATGCCTACCTTAAATTTTGCTTGAAGCGCTGGCTAGGGGGCCTGGGAACTCTTTTCCTCGGTACTCGGGCAAAACATAACCAAATTTTTATAAAGGAATCCCACCAATACATTGGTTGGGTGGTTGGCTAACCCATGGGATCTGGGGATTCTTACGATACAAATAGTTTACGATTAAGTTACGTTAGTTAGAATAAGTCCTAGGAAGGCCCTTGTTGCTAAAGGAGGAAAAAAGCGGTGATTCTATGGACCAAGTGCAAGTCTCTTCCTTGATCTGACCATGTGACTTTTGGGTTCGATCGGACCAGTTTGGTTAGTTAAGACTTTGACTCGATAGACCAACTCTCTCGTTAGATGATTATCCTGGTGGAATCGCCCGTGCCTTCTGGGCGAGGAAAGTTTTTCCGGGTTCGATTTCGGAGGAACCGCTAGGCTAGTCTCATGTTCGAATATCCGTGGGGGTGAGGCCCTGAGTGTGGATCCCTGACCCGCATGAGAGGCAACACTACTTCCACCGCTAGCACCCTCGGATGGGGCATCGCAGAGGGGGCGAGGGTCTCACATACTCCCTCCCTGCAAAGATTCAATACCATCAAATTAAATCAGTCCCTAGATTTTGAGCAACATCATTGTATCCATGAGGACCTACATACTCATGGATTATGGTTAAGTAAGAGCATACTCTGTTAGAGTAAATCCATGCTCAAGGATTTACATCCCATAAGTAACTACGTACTAGATTATGAGTAACTCTGTACCCATTAGTATATTTCCCTTGAGTGGGAATACCACATAACACCCTCTCTAACAGGATGTTTAAGTCACTCCTCACGGCGGTGAAGTGATCACACAAACTAACCCCTCTATTGTGCATTACAACACAATCTTTGGCATTACCACAAATTCTTGGACGTCCATATACAGGCCAATCTATGACTGCTTGGACTTTTGCGAAATCTTGAGAAATTCAGCCTTTGGATACCAAAAAGCCCAAGTATTCAACATGGTCGACAGAGAAAGTGTATTTGCTCTTTTTTGTAAAGAGTTGGTGCTTCCTTAGAATCTCAAGAACTTTACGGACGTGAGCTT
The DNA here is from genome assembly GCF_041138505.1 of Cibotium barometz. Taxonomy (NCBI): domain Eukaryota; kingdom Viridiplantae; phylum Streptophyta; class Polypodiopsida; order Cyatheales; family Cibotiaceae; genus Cibotium; species Cibotium barometz. The sequence continues at coordinate 24,764,058 of NC_141094.1, forward strand.
CATGGTCAGCTTCATTCTTTGAGTAAATCAAAATATCATCAAAGCAAACAAGAACAAAATCATCCAAGTATTCTCTGAGAATGTCCTGCATTAGGCGATTGAATGTAGCTGGGGCATTTGTCAATACAAACGGCATAATAGTAAATTCATAGTGCCCATAGCGAGTATTGATGGCTATCTTTGGGATATCTTGATCTGGTAATACCCTCATTTGAGATCTATATTTGTGAAGATCTGGGCTCCATTTAGCTTGTCCAAAAGCTCATCAATTTTGGGGATAGGATACTTGTTCTTAACTGTCAGCTGATTGAGACCTCTGTAATCCACACAAAGTCTTAACTCCATCCTTCTTTTTCTGAAAGAGAAGTGGCACTCCCCAAGGTGCAACACTGGGTCTTACAAACCCTTGTTCTAACAGCTGCCTAAGCTGTTCCTTGAGTTCAATGGCTTCAAGGACTGGCATTTTGTACGTGAGCTAGGCTACTGGCTAAGCTCCAGGGGTCAATTCTATCTCATGATCTACTTCCCGAATCGAAGGCATCTCAGTTAGCTCTCTTGGGAATAAATCATCATACTCACTTAACAATTCTGGTTCTTTAGCCTTTAACATTGTGCCTATCGGATTCATTTTGACAACATAAATGAACTGCTTCTTTCTAAGGCCTTTCAGTAACCTAGAAGCTTTTACTAATTACAGATTTGGGGATCTTGAAATTCTAGTTCCTTGGACTTTGTTCCTGTGAAGGTCACGGAAGGAAATGGTTCCATTGTGACAGTGAATGTCAGCTTGATTTTTGTGGAGCCAATCCATTCCAAGGATTTCGTCTCAAAAACTCCCAAAGGTAAGATTATGAAGTGGTAGTCAGTTACATTCCCATTCATCTAGATTAAATTGAATACGATTTGTCTCATGGTGAGTGAAAAGAATCTTCCCACTGGCCAATTAAACTTGCATAGGTTTCCCTGATTTTTGTTCTAAGACTAGCTTACGCAAGCATCCTGGGAAAATAAATGAATGAGTACTGCTTGAATCAATCACCTGAATCAATCAAAAGCTTAAATGGCTTACCCTTATACTCAGTTAGAGCATGGATGACAGAGAATTGACGATTTGGCCCTTGGTTTTCAATTGCGGCATAAATTTGACCTCTTTCCTCTTCCACTACTTCTGCTATCGTAACTACTTTGGCTGCTTCAGATTGGGGCGAAACTCTTTTTCTTTGGTTACCCTAGTTCTGGGAGGTAGTTTTGAGATTACTCTGAACAGAGGCAGATGGTTGAGCTGGGATTGCCCTAATTTTGGCCAGACAGACCTTGATTTGACTGATATGAAGGGGCTCGTCTCTGCACTCTAGGTCCTTGACTTCCCTATCCTCTTGACATGGCAGGAGTTGGCCGGGCAGTCTTTAAGCTGGTGACCAAAACACCTGTTCTCACTTCTAAGCTCATCCCTCTAAATCCTTGAAAAAGGTGGGGCTCCTGAGAAAGTGTTCTGAGGGAAGGGTCTTCCTTCACTTCTGAATCTCCCAGCATCTTGATTCTAATTAGGGCTTTGCTGCCTCTTTGGGGGTGGAAAGTTTGAAGCACTTCTTGGGGTTTGGAACCTTTTAAAATTTGAGGGTGTAGGCTTTGGCGGGACCTTAACAACAAATGCTTTGGTCAAGTCCTTTGCCATTCTGACAGCTTTTGCCATTGAGACTGGTTTGGCATTTTTCACTAAAGTATCCAATGGCTCGTTTATCCCTCGAATGAATCTGGCCATCAGCTGCTCTTCATCCAAAAGTGGAGAATATTTGAGGAGAAGGGCAAATGCCTGATGGTATTCTTCAATCGTTTAGCTATCCTGCTTCAGTTCCAAGAACTCATTCATTTTGGTTTCCAGGAAGCCCGGAGGACAGAACCTCTTCCTGAGGTAAGCTTTAAGATCTGACCAGGTCTGGGTATTTCGATCGAGACAGTTTTCCTTGCAATGGTTGCTCCATGCGACCTTGGTCGTTTCCACAAATTTTAATCTGGCGAGAGCCATCTTGCTCTTCTCGTTATAACCGATTACATCAAAATACTCTTCCATTGCCTCAATCCATTTTTCCACTACTTCTCCCAACTGTTCTCCTTCACCCTTGAAGGGACCAGGTTGGGATCGGTGCAGGGATTTACGAACGTCTGGATCTAACTCTTCATCATCGGTAAGAGGATCCGGCTGCCTACCACGGGCGGTGCACCTCATGATTATGACAAAATGATATTTTTGTCAATTTAACTTTGTTATCAAATTTATGACTTTAATATTTGAGATTTATTTCTTAAATAAATAAATATTCCATCATAATTCTTGAAAAAGATTCACTCTGATAATTTCGTTAACCAATATTCACAACCACAAAAACAATTTGGAAACTTTTGCAAAACATCATTTATTATCAAAAGTTTTTGATATATACACACATAGCGTCTCAGCTCCAAAAGTCACCGCCTCAATTGTGTATGCATAAAAAGGTGACACTACGATGGAGACATGCTATGATATACACGATTCATCACTGATAATGGTGCTGTAATTCTTCTCCTAGGAATAAAGTGGCTAAGAAGTCTAAAAATACGGCAAGAAATTCTAAAATTCCGGGGTGAGTGATTATAGAGTTGTACATAATGAACAACTCCTAGCCTTATCAAGATCATGGTTAGCGAGATATTCTTGGTGTCGTCGATTGGTATTGACGCGAATACTTTGCCCTCCAGAGAACCACATATGCTGACATTGCTCTATTGGATCGGGAAAGTATAGATCCTCAAAGTGACGAGCCAGTCTCACTCTACTTTCTCGGGTTGTAGCGGAGTTGATAAGATTTTTGAAGGCAAAGGTGATCATATCCTGACTCTGGGAGAGTCCAAGAATGCTAGACAAATTTGGGTATCTAAAAATCTAGTTCAATTTATGAGTATTCAATTTATGAAGTTTATTTCAACATGATCTTAACAAGTGAAAACATTATTTCCCAAATTTACTTTAAAATTTTAGGTAATTTTTTCTAGCTATTTTGTAAGTTTACAACAGCGCTCTGATACAAGCTGTGAGACCCCTTTGCCCCCTCCATGCATTGGATTCCCGGTTGCTATAGCAGTGGAAGTAGCTTCCTCTTACGCGGGGGGCACGGTTTCCCACTCGGGGCCGCGCCCTCGAATGTCCGGACATGAGACTGATCTAGTGGTTATTCCAAAACCAAAACCGAAAAAATTTCCCTTGTCCAAAAAACGAGGACGATTCCATCTTTTTGATTTTTTAAACGAATTTTCTAATGGGGTGAAGAGATTAAACTATCCTTCACCTGATTAAACCAGATAGAAGGAAAACTATCACTCACTTAGTTTGAAGAAATCAACGCTTTTTTCCTAGGCACAGCCGTCGCTCGTTGATTTAATCATTTGAGGAATTCAACACTTTTTTCCTAACCGAAGTCAAGCACAGCCATTGATCTACTCATTTGAGAAATTCTTTAGGTTTTTATTTAACTACTCGAATTCTAAGCATATTCTTATTATTTCAATTTAATTATTAAAACTCCACTGATTCTAGCCTAACCCCATCCGCCGGCCCATGGGTTACCATTGGAATCGATAGAACCAGACAATTACTCACCCACCTATAATTGAATGCCTTTCTTAACTTTTGCTTTCGAATACAGATATGCACACACTCCTCTTTGAAACTTTAACATATAAAATAATCCATTGACAAATAGTTATTGGTTACAGATATCATAACTCAAAATTTTCATCCAGTCCCTTATTTCTCAAAAAACAGTATCACTCTGGACTCTTCATTGAGACCAGCTAGTCAGCCAACGAGATCGACTATCAGATTATAATAATCATTTCATCCATCATACATATCTTCCACCATATACGCATGGGTGTCCTAGGCAGCGCAAGCCCGTGCATCGCCTGGTCAGAACTGTAAGAAAGCATTATGGGCCCAAGGCCATGGACAACTAGTAAGTAGGTGTGAACTCTTGGGTGGAGTATAAATACCAATGTAAATGGGATTATGGGTCATTCATGATAATGTTATCTGTTCCAAGAATCAATGGTGAGCTTCTCCCGTGAGATGCTAAGTGGTGACTCCTTCATGAGCCACTCCCTTGGTGAGGGACTATGTTACTTTCTTTCATTGGTATCAGAGCCTGGCTTTTGATCCATGATTTTTAATTTTTCTTTTCTTCTTCTCATTTCGTGAAATTTCTGCTTCATTTGATTCATGGGGGAAGGGGATATGGCTAAGGTAGAGTTTGTGGTTCAAATCTGAGCACATGGACCTATTTTTTTTGAATGAGTGGACCAAATTGGGAAAAATTTCTAATCTTGATTAACAGTTGTTAATCAAAAACGTTTTTTGTTTGGGAGCTTTCTTGCAAACCCTAGCCATGGAATCTCAACATGAGCAAAGGGCATTGAGTCTCTCATGTATCTAGCAATGTTTTATGAAGTATTTCACCTATTTTCCATGAGCAATGGGGCTCCCAATGTGGCTGAAAATCACTACCAAAGCTGCCCACGTTTTTCACCAAAGTGACCCTAATCTTCATCTCCTTCAACAAATTCAAGCATTAAGGCTTCCCGGGTGACATTGGTGAGTTGCTCCATCACTTCCTTACAATTTTGAAGCATTCTTTTAAGCTATGGAGTGAATTAGGGTTTTATTACACATAAAACCCTAATTTTTAGAAATTGGACTTTAATCATGGCCATTCATGCTGCTCTTTATGCATTATGAATGCTTGAATGCTACCACATAGCCATTCAATGCTATGCCTTGCATATTGGCATAAGTGAGCATAGCTTTTGGCACATTTGGGGGATTGAATAAAATGTTTTGGGTTGGAAGCCCACTTTTTGGTGACACCGTTTTTCATTGCCGGTTGCACGTTTTTGGTCATAACTCTCTCATACGAACTCCATTTTTGGAGTTCTAGTACTCAAAACGACCGGCTCGTCGTCCTCTTCGAGATGAGCTATAGGTCTTGAGGTGTAGGACTCAGCAAGTGCTCTCTGTTTTCACTTTTGTACTGGATTTTCTAGTCCCGAGCAGGAACTCGCGCCCAGAACACGACCCGAGATCACCGCTCCGTGACACTTGGATGTTGTTGATGTATGTGGAAATGTATTGACATTGCCATGAGTGGATGTGATGAAGGAAGAACTATGAACCATGTATTATGATATGAATGAGCATGAGTCATGCTATTAATCAATTGTAAGTCAACTCTACTCATTCATTTGAGCTTGTAACTCACGATTTTATTCCTAGAATCTAGAATGAAGTAAGGGTACCTTGGCATTTGGAGGAGAGGCCAAGGGGAGAATGTCTTGAATCTTCCTTGCCGTTAGTGCCGGGTAACGCGGTAAGGAAGAGGATTAGGTACTTGGTGGTAAAGAAATGGCCTCAACCTTCACCTTGGTGGATGTAAACTTGGTGAAGGGGTGGGAAGTGCTTGGCCGGGAGATCGGCAAGCATCGACGCGCTTCATCGACCACTTCATTCGACTTGAGCAAACAAGCAAATCCTCTACATCGACTTCTTATGCAAAAGGACAAAATTGATGCCATAAGGTCACATGCTCAGATGAAAAAATGATTGAGGATTGATTTGCTTACAGTGGTCAAATGCATAAGGATTTTAATACTTGATTGAGATGCTTTGATTTGATTGAGATTTGGTGCAAAAAGAGGGGAGACCATGGCAAAATTTTGGCAAAATTTGCCTACTTGTAGCCAGGACAAATCCTTGAATTTCTAGGGTTTTTCAAAAGCTTTTCAAATCTGTCCTGAAAGCTCTTCAATCTACCCGAAAACCTCTTTCAAACAAGCTAAAGATCACTCAAATCGGAGTAGTATTGAGCGGTCAAAGTTAAGAGTTGACTTTCAGCTAGAACAATTGATTGGTCAAAGGCTGTTGACTTTTTCAAATCTATGTTTGGGATCCTTACTCGTCTCGTCAAGAGCTTCGCATCGATATAAAGATCACCCAAATCGGATAAGAATTGAGCGGTTAACATCAAGAGTTAACTTTCAACCGATACAGTTGATTGGTCAAAGGCTGTTGACTTTTTCAGATCTGTTTTTGGGGATTCTTATTCGTCTCGTCAAGAGCTTCGCATCGATATAAAGATCACCCAAATCGGATACCGTTTGAATAGAGAAAAAAAAATCAAGTAAGTGGTCTTTGCAAGGAGGGATCAATTACGCGCATGGAAATGACTAGAGGAGGTCAAAACAAGGGAGCCCGGAATGAAAATGATCAAAGACAACCAGAAGCAATGATGGCAACGAGTTCATCAACGAGGAATGAAGAAAGTTCAACCATAAAAGCACCATCTCCAGATGAATCTCAGCCAGTGGAAATGCCTCAATCTTTGGGAACTACTCCGCTAACAGTGGACATGATGTTAATGGCTATGGAGAGTATGTTTCAAAGGATTGAAAATAACCAAACAAATCGGCAACAACAATTTGGTGAACACCTCATGGAACGGTTCGACAAGCGACACCACTACCTGGATGACGTGATGCAAAGAGGGTTAAAAGACTTGGAGAAAGCCATTAGTGCATTGGCTCCTCTCAAGCTCAACCAAGAAGCCGATATGAATGCAATGGATGGTGTACATTATGATGCCAAACATGATGGAAAGCCTTCTATGCCAGAAGAGAACAAAGTAAGACAAATGATGCCACCTCAAATGATGCCACATTCTTCTTACATGGACAAGGGCAAGAGACCTATGGGTGATGCTTCTTATGAGAGATCCAATGCCAGTATTCCAAGAACTTCATCCTTTATGCAAGATGCAAGAAGAGGGTATGAACAGAAGGGATTTAAAGATGCAGGTGATTGGCAATTGGAAGATGAGCAAATGCATAGACACTTGGGTGAAGGAAGAGGATTTGATGATCCAAGAGCACGGCAGAGGGGTTCAAGAATGCATGGTGATTTTGACAATGCTGTGAAGGACAAAATCATATTTAATAAGTTCAAAGGAGAATCAAATTCTATCGAAGACTTTAAAGAGTGGGCAAACAAGATGGATCTCTACTTCAAAATCAGCCCAAGGAGCGAGATTGCCAAAGTCTACTTCGCCTCACTTCATCTTGAAGGTTTTGCTCACACTTGGTGGAGGAGGAAGCAATCTCATGGTTATGTCATCACTACTTGGGAAGAATTCAAGAATGACATGGCAGAAGAGTTTACTTCTCGCATGCAAAGGGACAATCACATTGTGGAATGGGACAAGCTAGAGCAAATCACTACCATGAAGGAATATTCTCATAAGTTTCTAAAGCTTCTATTATACTTGGACGACTTTGATGAGCATTATCTTGTTGTCAAGTATATAAGGGGCTTGAAAGCTCCTATTGGTGGTGATGTCAAGTCTCATGAACCCGCCACTTTGAAGAAGGCAATGATGCTTGCAGAAATTCATGAAGAGAAGTACTTGACAAAGTGGGCTAGCAAAGGGAATATCAAAGGGGAAGTGATCACAAGGACTGACATGGGTTCTCATGCAAACACAAGACCTAATCTTCCAAGATTTCCTACCGTGTATGGTAGAGGGTCTAATAGACTTCCATTTAAACCACCATTTATGTCCAACAAAGCTACATACAATGAGTCCAAGCCAGCAAATGGGGGTTCAAAAAGCAAGGTTATCAAGGAGGACCGTTTGCATGAAATGAGGCTCAAAGGTCTATGTTTCAAATGTGGAGAAAAATGGAACAAGGATCACTTCAAAGTATGCAAATCCAAGGATATTTCCATAAGCTACATTATCACTGAGGACAATGCTAATCATGAGGAGGAGGAATTCCTTGAACGCAATGATGCCTTAGGATGGGGAGATCCTCATGAGGGTGGAGGTTCTCATGATGATGGTTTTGATGAAGAAAATCCTGAGTTTCCTTTTGATCCGGGTGGGAAACTAAAGTTTGCTCATGACAAAATGGATGATGGGATGCCTCTATGCGTGTGGAATGAAAACAATAGTGCACATACTACCTTGTGTACAATCTCTCATGATGCTTATGCGGGAAGTAAGGGTGCCAACACATTGAGATTGAAGATCAAGGTGAATGGGAGAACAGCATATGCACTCATTGATACTGGAAGCACGCATAGTTTTGTCAATAAAAGGTCTTTGAACACTCTCAAAATGCAACCAACTTCTTTACCAAACAAGCACATGGTGCAAGTGGCCAATGGTGATTCAATGGGTTGCAATATGAAGTGTCAAAGTACAGAATTGGAGTTGTCCAAGAGCTACTCTTGCAAAGTTGATCTTTTGGTGATTGAGTTGGGACCAATTGACATAGTACTTGGATGTGATTGGCTGTCCACTTTGAACTCTTTTACCATGAACTTACAGAAAAGTTTCATGAGTTTTGTGCATCATGGAGGGGTTATTACATTGAATGGAATGCAAGGGTCCAAGCTCTTCATGATCAATGCTACTCAAATGAAGAAAGAGTTCAAGAAAGAGGGCTATGTTTATGTACTACAGCTTTGCAAAGAGGAAGATAATAGCAAAAAGGATTGCATCGAAAATGTGGACATGGTTAAGCTACTCAAGGATTATGAAGATGTGTTTACCATGCCAAAATCAATGCCGCCAAAGAGGAGTGTTGATCACGCTATTGATTTGGAACCAAATGCCAAACCAATCAACAAGCCTCCCTATCGTTTGTCAAAGGATGAAAAGGAAGAGGTGGCAAAGCAAGTCAAAGAACTCATTGACATGGGATGGGTTGAACCAAGTCAATCTCCTTTTGCTTCTCCGATGCTACTTGTGAAGAAAAAGGATGGTACTTTCCGCATGTGCATTGATTACCGTGATTTGAATAAGATCACCATCAAAAATCGTTTTCCAATACCAAGGGTGGATGATCTTTTGGATGAGTTGAAGGGTGCCACATGCTTTTCAAAGATTGATTTGCATTCCGGATACCATCAAATAAGGATGAAAAGTGGTGATGAGTTCAAAACAGCATTTCGTACAGAAAGGGGTCTTTACCAATTCATGGTTATGCCGTTTGGATTATGCAATGCACCGGCAACTTTTCAAGCATTGATGAACAAAGTGCTTCAACCTTTCCTCTACAAGTTTGTATTGGTCTTTTTCGACGACATACTTATCTATAGCAAACATGAGGAAGTGCATTTGAAGCACGTGAAAGAGGTTTTGGAGGTCTTGAGGCAAAACAAGTTGTATGTTAAGGAGATAAAATGTACCTTCATGGCACATGAGGTGGAATATTTGGGTCACATTGTGAGCAAGGATGGCATTTGTGTGGATCCAATATGCAGAAATTGCAGCCCCAATGACGGACAAATTGAAGAAGGAAACCTTCTTTTGGGATGCCATTGCCAACAAAAGCTTTGAAGATATGAAGAAGATGCTCACATCAGCACCTATTTTGGTATGTCCAGACTTCACCAAACCTTTCACAATAAGGGCGGATGCAAGTGGAAGAGGGATTGGTGCGGTACTTTACCAAGACCATGGAGTCATTGCTTATGAAAGTAGAAAGCTGAATGACAAAGAAAGAGAACTCCATGTGTATGAGCAAGAGATGATTGCTATACTCCATGCTATCAAGAAATGGCACCATTACTTATATGGGAGTCATTTTTATGTGATAAGTGATCATAGGGTGCTGAAGTATTTCCTCACACAACCCAATTTGTCTCCTAAGCAAAGAAGGTGGGTAGCAACACTACAAAACTATGATTTTGAAATCACATACACAAAGGGCAAAGAAAATGTGGTTGCCGATTCCTTGTCTCGTATGTGGGCCTGCTCATTGTATGCTATTTCTGAGGTGCATAAAGATTGGATCATGGAGATACAAGAAGAGTACTTGTTTGATGAAGAAACCTCACAAATAGTGCAGAAATTACAGCAAGGTGTATGTGAAGAGTTACCCCATTATGAGCTGAAAAATGGTCTCCTCTACTACAAAGGAAAAGTCTACTTGGTTCCTACTTCATCATTTATCAAGAAGATCATGGAAGAGATGCATTGTACTCCTATGGCTGGTCCTTTGGGTGTCTACAAAACCTTTGATGCAATAAGGAAAAGTTTCTTTTGGAAGGGGATGTGGAAGAGCATTCATGCTTATGTAAGTGGGTGCCGGTCATGTCAATTGAACAAGGATCCTACACATAAACCGGGAGGTTTGCTTCAGCCATTGCCCATTCCCGAAGGCAAATGGAGTCATATATCAATGGATTTCATTACTAACCTTCCGTGCACAAAGAAAGGGTGGGACAGCTTGTATGTTGTCGTGGATAGATTGACCAAAGTGGCCCATTTCATTCCTTCCAAGGTCACATATTCAGCCCAAAATGTTGCCAAGCAATTTGTTGATGGGGTTTTCAAGTTGCATGGTATGCCGTCACAAATTGTGAGTGATCGCGATGTCAAATTCATGAGCACTTTTTGGAGAACATTGTTTGAATATATGGGAACCAAGCTTACTCCAAGCACCGCCTATCATCCCGAAACCGATGGTCAAACAAAAAGAGTAAACAAATGGGTGGAAACATATCTACGCCACTATTGTCATGATACTCAAAGCACATGGGATGATTGGTTACCTTTGGCTGAGTTTGCTTACAACTCAACATATCATGTGAGCATTGGCATGTCACCCTTTGAGGCTTTATATGGTTACAAGGTCAATTTGCCTATGTTGGTGGGTACATATGAGACTTCTAACCATAATGCCAAGGAGGAAGCTGAAAGGATGCAAGCTTTGTTGCAACAATGCAAAAGTAATTTGAAGGTTGCACAAGAGAAAATGAGACAATATGCCAATGTTCATCGAAGACCATTGGAATTCAAAGTGGGAGATTGGGTTCTTTTGAGAATACCAAAGTCAAGATATGCGTCTTTGAAGGGAAGCACCAACACCAAACTAGCTCATCGCTATTATGGTCCTTATCAAGTGATACGAAGAGTTGGGGAGGTTGCATATCAACTCTTACTTCCATCTACAACAAAGATTCATGATGTGTTTCATGTCTCTCACTTGAAAGGATATGTGGGTATGATCGATCAAATGGTTGATGAGTTACCTCCAATGAATGAAGAGGGAATGATTGATACATTCCATAAGCTATCTTGGGTACAAGGAAAAAGGTACTTCGCACTCGTACCTTGGTGGAGTATCTTGTTCAATGGAAAGGTTTACCTAAGGAAGAAGCTTCATGGCAACCTATTTCAGCATTGGAGGGATATGAAGCATTGATAGAGCAATATGGGTTGGTGTAAATTCAGCCACATGGAACATTCTTCTCTGAATTTGGGGTATTCATTTGAGGTTTCGAGGACGAAACTATTGGGGAAGGGATGGTTTGTAAGAAAGCATTATGGGCCCAAGGCCATGGACAACTAGTAAGTAGGTGTGAACTCTTGGGTGGAGTATAAATACCAATGTAAATGGGATTATGGGTCATTCATGATAATGTTATCTGTTCCAAGAATCAATGGTGAGCTTCTCCCGTGAGATGCTAAGTGGTGACTCCTTCATGAGCCACTCCCTTGGTGAGGGACTAACCCACCCCTGTTACTTTCTTTCAAGAACCCTCCAGGATCCTCCTTAGGTGTCCTAGCACTTCACTCAGGGACCGCTTTATCGGCCCTCGTCCATCGTAATGGAAGCGCACCATTTTTCAACCATGCTGGTCAAGACCTGGGCAGGCTTTGTCGCGTGAGCTGTCCCCTTTGAACACTCCCTGCCCCAGGAGCTATTGCAACCAAACTTCCCTTAGAAAAACATATACCCAATGCTCCCTCCAGCATTCTGGCATAAGACAATCCTTTAAAAAAACAGGGTTTCTATGCAAGTTTTTTGTTTGATTTTCTTTTGAATACAAGGAGTATTTCTTGAATCAGTATCCCCAAAACTTCTTGATCGGAATTTTGAATTTCATACCAGAATTCCTCGAATTTTGTAACCTTGATCCACAGATCAATTCTCAAACTTAGTTTCAGATTTGGCGAGAGTTTTGAGTGTATTTTTCTAAACTGGTCACACCTTCTTTTCTCAAAACTGACGAAAGAGTTTGGTCTTGGTCATAGTCGGGGATTCAATGTTCGAGTCGGATAAGATTTTTCCTGAATTATCTTTCTCCAAAAGGTTTGATAATTCAGTTACTATTTTACTGAATTTCTTTCTTTGAATATTCACTTAGCTGATTTCTAAAATTAGTTATGAATTCCAATGAGGAATAAATTAATCATTTATCTGAATATTTTGATCTCAATAGATTTCTTGAATTTTCTTTTTATGATCCGTGTGAATATAAAACAATAGAAATTTCTCTCTTAGAGTATTTAATTATTCATTTATCAAATACTCATAGAATTTAAACCTAGAATTTAAGAGAATTCTAATTTTGATATAAAAATTCTTTATGCATCTATTTATGCATAAAAATCAACTTCAATGGGAATAACACTTTTATTAAAAAAAATTCCTTTATGCATCTTTCTATGCATAAAAATTAATTTTAATAAGAATAACACTTTTGTAATTAAAAAAAATTCCTTTATGCATCTTTCTAACCATAAAAATGAAATTTAATGAGAATAACACTTTTATAATAAAAAATTTCCATTATGCATCTTTCTATGCATAGAAATTAAATTTAATAAGAATAACACTTTTATAATAAGAAAATTTCCATTATGCATCTTTCTATGCATAGAAATTAAATTTAATAAGAATAACACTTTTATAATAAAAAACATTCATTATGCATCTTTCTATGCATAAATATCAATTTTAATAAGAACAACACTTTTGTAATGAAAAAATTCCTTTATGCATCTTTCTATGCATAAAAATAAAATTTAATAACAACGCTTTTGTAATTAAAAAAAATCCTTTATGCATCTTTCTATGCATAAAAATCAAATTGAATGAGAATAACACTTTTGTAATAAAAAAATTTCCTTTATGCATCTTTCTATGCATAAAAATCAAATTTAATGAGAATAACACTTTTGTAATAAAAAAATTCCTTTATGCATCTTTCTATGCATAGAAATGAATTTTAATTAGAATAACACTTTTATAATTAAAATTTTCCTTTATGCATCTTTCGATGCATAGAAATCAAATTTTATAAGAATAAAACTTTTGTAATAAAACAAATTCCTTTATGCATCTTTCTATGCATAGAAATCAATTTTAATAAGAATAACACTTTTATAACTAAAAAAAATCCTTTATGCTTCTTTCTATGCATACAAATCAATTTTAATAAGAAAAAAAATTATAATAAAAAATTTCCTTTATACATCTTTCTATATGCATAGAAATCAATTTTAATAAGAATAACACTTTTGTAATTAAAAAATTTCCTTTATGCATCTTTTTATGCATAGAAATCAATTTTAATAAGAATAACACATTCATAATAAAAATATTTCTTTTATGCATCTTTCTATGCATAAAAATCAAATTTAATAAGAATATCAGTGATATCCATGCATGTTCATAGGTGAATATGTACATGGAGTAATTAGAATATTTCTTTTAGATGCAAAAATGGTGGGAATTACTCTTTTGGAATAACATAAAAACAAACTTTCTTTTCCACAAAATTCCGAAAAATTTTGCCATAACCTCCTTTGTATGGCTAACCATTTCTCATTTTTATCATTTTTTATTTAACTTGAATTAACCCAAATTAGATTTATAGAACTCTAAGCCACACAATTTTCTAAATTCAAGAGAGTAAACAATAAGAAGATTGAGAAAGGCTGGAATGTAAAGAAGAGAAGGGGGTGGCCTTTTTATCAAAAGCATAGCATTTGAATTTAATTCAAACATTTGTAAAACATAAAAATCGAGAAAATCATAGATTTTTAAAGTAAGAAAATTAGCTTACATGGAGCTTACAATGTAGATGGCTCAGGACGACAGGAGTAGAGTAACAATGCATAAATACCATTAAGCTTTTACAAAGAGGGAGGCTTCTATTTATAGGAAAAAGTGAGCCTCTAACCAAGCAAACGGATTCTAGAATTTTCCAGATCAGTTTGGTCAATTTTTGACCATTTTTGGGTCAATTTAGCTTACTTTTTGGATCTAGTTTTGAAATAGGAGTCTGTGGTCCTTAGTCCACTCTTCATCTTATGTGAGCATTTACTCATTTTTTGGGGGTTTTTCTTTTATTATTCAATTTATCTCCTCCTTACATTTGGATTAATCTTATTGGTCCATAAGAACCTTAATCTAAAAAATTTAGAAAATCTTGACCCTTAGGCTAAGGTCTTTTGTGCACATTATAATTTATTTATAATGCACCTTAGGAATTTCTTTTTAAACTTCTGTTTTGGAGAAATTTATTTTAATAAGAAGGGATATTTTTCCATCCAAAGATATCTAAAAATTGAATTACCTCTCTCTAAAACATTTTCTCTCTCTAGACCAAAACAGGTAGAAATAAGATTTTTTATTATTCTGAAAAGGGGATTGATTACAGGGGAAGAAACTGGACATCTTGAGGGGCTCGGGAGGAATCTTACATCTATCACATCACATCTCATTCTCATCCTTTTACATCCACATCACATCCTTTCACATCTCATTACATTCACATCCATATCCATTTACATCACATCACATCTCCTCACATTCACATCCACATCCATTTACATCACATCACATCTCCTCACATTCACATCCACATCCATTTACATCACATCACATCTCATCCACATCTCCTCATATTCACATCCACATCCACTTTTGATACTGTTTTCTACTTTTTTCGATACTGATAGGACTTTTTTAAGTTTCTACCAATTGCTTGGCCTAGTTAAAGGTACTTTTTTCTCGATCCCATTGAATCTACGTATCAGAGTATTGTTGAAGGTTTAAAAAGGAAAAATAAACCTTATCAGAATTGAATAGTAAAAACTAAGAAAGAGCATTTACTTATTGTATTTTCATCCCTTAAGCTTCATTAATGAGAATTAATTCTAAACTTCCATTTACTCATTGTATCCCTCGATCCTCCAGGGATTCCAGATTCTCTTTTTTGAATAAGAATTATCCAAGTTTTCTCGATGGATTTCATATTCTTTCTCAAATTTCTCAAGTAAGATATATTCAATATTCTTCTTTTTGAGTAAAAGATTCACGGGATTTACAAAAATAAATTCTACCCATATTATGATACCCCCGCCCCCACTCTGCAGTGCCCCCTCCGAGGGTGTTGGTGGTGGAAGCAGCGTCAGCCTCCTGTGTGGGGCGGGGATCCACACTCGGGGCCTCACCCCGTGGATGTCCAGACAAGAGACTAGCCCGACAATTCCTCCAAAACCGAGCCCGAAAAAACTTCCCTCGCCCGGAAGGCACGGTCTATTCCTCCAGGGAAAATCTTCTAAGGAGTGGAATTATCCTAACGAGTCAAAGTCATCACTATTTAAACTGATCTGATTGAACCTGAAGTCACATGGTCAGATCAAAGAAGAGACTTGCACTTGGTCCATAGAATCACCGCTTTTTTCCTCCTTTAATGAGGCACAACCGCCGTTGATTCCCTCCCACAGAACAAGGGTCTTCTCAAGACTTAATCTAACTAACATAACTAATCACATCATAATTGTTTCACAAGAATCCTCTGATCTAGCCTAACCCCAAGTGGCAGGCAGCCCATGGGTTATCCAACCACCTGACCATTGTGTTGGTGGGATTACTTTATAAAGATTTGGTTGTGTTTTGCTCGGGTACCGAGGAAAAGAGTTCCCAGGCCCCCTAGCCGGCGTTTCAAGCAAAATTTAAAGTAGACATACCGCGTACACACCCAATATGAAATTGCCATTTATAAACAGATTTGACTGGCTTTAAAACAATCCTTCAATGAAAATCATAATATTATTGATCATCATCCTCCAAAATTTGAGTCCATTGTATTACAAAATATGTAATCTGGACTCTCTGTTGTTGAAGACCAGCTGGCCAACCAATAAGATCCAATATCAAAAATGTGATTCACAAAAGTTATTCATATCAATCCATCCGAATCTTCCTCGATGCACGCATGGGTATCCTAGCAACAACCGCGAGCCCATGCATCACTTGGTTAAAACCCTCTAGGATCCTACTTAGGTATCCGAGCACTTCACTCAGGGACCACTTCATCGATCCTTGCTCATCGTACTGGAAGCGCACCATTTTAACCATACCGAGGCTGGTCAAGACCTCGGCACGCTTTGCCAACGACGAGCGGCGTCCCTCGATGACTCCCCGCCAGCTATTGCAAAAAATGAACCTCCTCTTAGTAAAACACATGCCAAATGCTTCCTCCAGTATTCTGGCATAAAACAGTCCTTTAAATGAAAAACAGAGGTTCTATGCAAGTAAAATTCCGAGTTTGAGATTGGTTCCACAAAACCTTTTTTCTTATTTCATAATTCTCTCATCAAGGTAATCTACCCATCATTTGACTGACTGTCCAACTAGATTCTTGGTGATTTCGGTCAAGGAAAAACTAGTTTAGTTCAACGGTAGTGGAATTAGTCACGAAGTTTTTGCTTGATTCAGATCGAGAGATGGACAAGCAGGTTTACTGTCCGTCCCTCTCGTAGTCTAACCAAAATCATTCGGTTTAGTCCTAACAAGGATTCACTTCAGATAAACATCTATTTTTGGTTAAATACCAATTTAGTGATTTAACCAAATAAATTTTCTAAAGATATTCTTTCTTAATTTCTGAACCTTAACTCCCTAGGTAGAATTATGGTGAAATTTCATCTTTTGACACCAAAAATTAATTTCAATTCTTTCTTTACTTAAATATCATAAAAATTTTCTTTTAACTAAATACCAATATCTATTTATTTTGAATAAGCTTGAAATCCCTCTTTTTCTCATTTAATGAGTGCAATCCAAATGTCACGGGAATTCCTCTTTAAATTAAATAAAAATATTCAATATTCTAAATATACCAAGAATTCCTCTTTTTCCATTTAAATGATTTAATTCCAAATGTGATTGGAATTCCTTTTTCATCATTTAAATTTATACATGCATAAAATAATTTTAACTAAAATTTCTCTTAAAAATTAAATCAAAATGTCCATTAATCCTAATATGACAAGAATTTCACTTTTTTTATTTAAATGATTGAATTCCAAATATAATGGAAAATCCTCTTTTATCATTTAAATTTTTCTTATGCATAAAAATAAATTTAACTAAAATTTCTCTTAAAAAAGAATGAAAATGTCCATTAATCCAAATATGACAAGACTTCCACTTTTTCCATTTAAATGATTGAATTCCAAATATGATGGAAATTTCTTTTTTATTATTTAAATTTATTCATGCATAAAATAATTTATCTAATTTTTTTAAAATTTTAAATAATATCCATTATTTTAATATTACAAATTTTCTCTTTCTCCATTGGAATACATGGATCTCCATTATCATGGGAATTCCTCTTTTATCATAAAAATGAAATTACTAAAATTTTCTCTTTTTCACTAACTAACTATTTATGTATAAACATTAAAAATTAATTTTCCATGGATATGATGAGAATTATTCATTTAACATAGGATTAGGTAGGAAGTCCTCTTTTCACATTATGCATAGAAATTATTTATGTGTTAATTTGCATAGAAATATCTTAAAATATTCTTTTCTCCATTTTTATCCTCAACATTAATATACCATAATTTTCTACATGAAATTATGGTGAAACCTTCTCTTTTAACACTGACATTAATTTATGTATTTTCTAATTAAAGTACGATGAAAATTCCTCTTTTAATTAAATAAAAATACCAATATTTCAAATATTCTAAAAATTTCTCTTTTAATATTTAAAATATTTGTATCTAGAATATCATGGAAATTCCTCTTTTTGCATCTAAATTTTTATGCATGTACATATATAAAAATAAATATAATAAAAACTCCTCTTTTCTCTATTTAAATAATTATGCATATATACTATAAAAGTATTTTCCATAAATATGACAAAAATCATTCTTTTAGCATAAAAATATATATGCCTAGAATATGATGGGAATTTATCTTTTCTCTATTTAAACAAATATGCATAAATACTATAAAAGTATTTTTCACAAATGTAACAAAAATCATTCTTTTAGCATAAAAATGTTTATACCTAGAATATGATGGGAATTCCTCTTTTTGTATTAACAAAATTATGCATAAAATTAAATTCATTTTTTACAACTTTTTTTCATAGTTTTGCTGCATTTTTTAAAAATTCTCAAAATTCTACTTTTAAATAAATACCCATAATTATGAAATGCAATAGGAACTCCTCTTTTAAACTAAAATTTTATTATGCATACATAGCATAATTATAATCATAATTATAAGCATAATTATAATTAAATATCTTTATTATTCTTAAATATCCATTCCTCATTTCCAAAAATGTTAGCATAACCTTCGTTCAACTTAAAATGAATTAATATGATTTTTCTTAATCATAAACAAGGTTAAAGAAATTAATCATCATTTTTTAACTAGATTAAGATCATAAAAATACCAAATCTTTTTCTCTAGCTTTTCAAGCCTACAGTTTTGTTTAAGATAATGAGTTTATCATTAAGAACCATCCATCTAACAAGGATCTAACCATAAAGATGATTAATCTTTCCAAAAAGAGAGATTTACTAATAAAAACACTATAATTAAGCATAAAGATAAGTATTAAACCATTTAAACATTATGAATCATTATAAAGCTTGATTTCAAGAAAAAAAACCATTTAATTGAAAGCTTCCCAAGCATTAGAGGGGTTGGGAAGGAGATAACCATTGAGAAAGATAGAAAAACCATTGGATTAAGGCTTACCTGTGATTTTGGCTTGATTCTTAAAGAAAGAAGTGAAGCCCACAAAGCAAGCTTTGGCCACCAAGTTGGGGAGGGTGATCTCCAAGAGAGGATGGAGAATTTTTAAGCTCCAAAGCTTCCAAAAGTAGAGGCAAAATAGAGGGATAATAGAATTACACTAAAATGCAGATAATACTGGCATGTAATTACTCAAAGATGAAAATACAAAGGAACAAGGGTCTATTTAAAGATGAGGGAGGCCACTAACCAAGTCCAACTGAGATCTAGAGGCTTCTAGCTTCACTTTGATGCATTTTGAACAAGTTTTGGACCAGTTTGGTTTCACCTTTTGATCCAGTTTGAAGGAGGAGAGAGGAGAGATTAAAATATCCCAATTTTTTGAATTAAAAATGTAAGGTAATGATGAAAAAAAGATGCCTCCTTCATGAGCCCTTTTCCTTTTTATCGAGGTGTCAAAATTTGATTTTTTTTACTAATAAACCTTAATTTTTAACTATATACCTTGTACTTGGTCAACTCTTCATCTTATGTGAGCATTTACTCATTTTTGGGGGATTTTCTTTTATTCTTTGCATTTTTCTTATTGAAACACTTGGATTAATCCTATTGTCCCTTTAGAACCTTATTTGGATCTTAATCAAAAATTTCTGAAAATGTGGACCCTTAGGCTAAGGTCTCCACCCAATACACATATTCAATTAATTTCTAATGCACATTGGAAAATTATTTTTGAACTTTTGTTTCAAGGGAATCATCTTAAATATAAGGAGAAACTTTGTATCTAAAAATATCTCAAAATTGAATTCTCTCTCTCTAGGCCAAAAGCAAAGGAAAATACTTTTTTTTGCATTCTGAAATAGGGGATGATTACAGGGGACTGAGATGAGAGCTTATACAGGCTGAGGAGAAACATTACAGCCACTCCTGCTTCAGATATACAAGCATTCAAGGATTGGAATAAGGGTGCAAGAAAAGTCATGTATTGGCTTTCAATTAGTGTCATAGACACTAATTGAAACCTTACGGAGGCCACTGCTGCAGATATAAAAGCACTCAAGGATTGGAATAAGGGTGCAAGAAAAGTCATGTATTGGCTTTCAATTAGTGTCATAGATACTATGATAGGACACATACATGATGCAAACATTCTAGCAGTTGCATGGCAGAATCTGGTTCAGATGTTTCAGATTAACACAAAGGCAAGGAAGTTGCAGTTAAAGCAAGAGTTGCATACTGTGGAAAAGAAAAGCATGTCCATTAATGAATATGTCTTAAAGATAAAGGGCATTGTTGAATCCCTTGGTTTTATCAATGTATTAGTGGAGGATGATGATTTGGTGAGTGTCTGTCTGAATGGGCTTGGCAAAGAGTACAAGCCATTCAAGACCTCCATTGCAATTAGGGAGAATATTCCCAACTTTCAGGACTTGATATCTATGCTGATCATAGAAGGAAAGGCTTTAGGTGAGGATTCTTCTTCACAAAGCAAGAACACATCAAAATAGGCCTTCTACTCTAATTCAAGTAGAGGCAGAGACAGAGGCCATGGTAGAGGCCAAGGTGGTGGCCGACAAGGAAATCAAAATTCTTGACAACAACAGTCCAATGATTCACAGTAGAAACAATCATACACAGGTGAAAGAGGCCAGTCTAGAGGTAGGGGGAGCCAAAGAGGCCGAGGTGGTTGGCAAAGAAATCAAAATACAAATAGCATAGAGTACTATTATTGTGGCAAACCAGGACACATAGCAAAGGACTACTACAAAAAGCAGAATGACACTAAAAGTGGGAAGTTGTAGCAAGGCAACTATGCATCATCTAGCAAACATGGAGGTGATGTGACAGAAGTGAGCAGCTGTTTGTGATGTAGCACATAATTAGTTCCATAAAACAGGGGATGTGTTAGGATCTCAAGATATATGGTATGTGGATTCTGGCGCCTCTAACAACATGACCAGTTATGCTAAATGGTTTAGAGATATGTAGAAAATGGAAAAACCAAGTTATGTAAAAACAGGTGGTGATGATACTGCGCATCCCATTGCGCATGTTGGTAATGTGCCATTATCTATGTAGGATGGCAAAATAGAGTACTTGGTTGATGTACTTCATGTTCCGAATATTACAAAGAATCTAGTTTCTATTGGACAGATGGTTGAGCAGGGTCTACAAGTGAGGTTTAACCCTCAAGGATGTTTTGTGGAAGACTTCAAAAATAAGTGTCACTTGGTTGCAAAGGGTAACAGAAATGGCAGGATGTTTACTTTGGATGTGAACATGCCTGAGATAAAGGCAGTCATATTTGCACCACATGGAACAGGTGTCATTGTAGATATTAACATATGGCACAAGTGAATTGGTCATTTGAATGTACAGCGAGACTGAAGTCTATGCAGGCCCAAAATATTATTGCAGGTTTGCCAAAGGTTTTTTTGACAATATGCATAAGGTATGTGAAGCATGCCAACTTGGTAAGCAAGCCAAACACGCTTTCCCACATCAAAAGCATGTCAGTGCAAGGCCACTGGATGTCATACATTCAGATGTACGGGGACCGACCAACACTGCAATAATTGCAGGTTGCAGGTACTTATGTTACTGTAAGATTCCTCTCCCAACCCCTTTTTGATGTCTAGTATCTTCCCCTGTAATCAATCCCTCTTCAGAAATATAAAGACCTTGTTTCTAACTGTTTTAACCTAGAGAGAGAAAATATTCTAGAGAGAGAATATTCAGATTTTGAATATTTTTAGATAGAAAAATATCTCATATAATTAAGATGAATTCCCCTGAAACGAAAATTTAAAAAGAATTTTCCAATGTGCAATTGAAATTAATTAGAAATAGGTATAAAGAACCTTAGTCTAAGGGTCTAGATTTTCAGAAATCTTTAGACTATGGTCCAATTAAGGTTCCTATGGGCCAATAGCATCAATCCATGTGTAGGGAGGAGATAAATCCAATTTGTAAAAAGAAAATACCCAAAAATGAGTAAATGCTCACATGAGGTGAAGAGTTGAAAATGTACAAGGTTTATTAGTAAAAAACTATGAGCAATATTAAAAATATGAGATATTTTGGGTATAATGATTTTATTATGACACATATGTAAGGAAGGGGAGTCCCTTAAATGGTCACATAAGATGAAGAGTTGAAAATGTATAAGGTTTATTAGTAAAAAACTATGAGCAATATAAAATATGAGATATTTTGAGTGTAAGGATTCCATTTTTGACACATCGGTAAGGAAAAGGACTGCCTTCAATGAGGCGCCTAAAACACATGCTTAAATGAGTTTTAAATTCATAAAAGTTGAGATATTTCATCTCTCATCTCTCCTCATTCAAGTCTAGTTCCAAAAAGTTAGCTTAACTGACCTAAAAATGGTCAAAAAGTGACCAAACTAACTTGGAAGATTCTAGAATCGGTTTGTTTGGTTAGGAGCTCCAATTTTCCAATAAATAGAAGCCGCCCCTTGTTGAAAAAAATATAGTGTCTTATGCATAGTTACTCTACTCCACCTTAGCCAAGGACTGTGAATTCTTTAATAATTCACTAGTTTTTGACACTTCCCTCTTCTTTAATACCCATTGGTGGCTCCATCAACATACTAAACCAATGATTGGTTGGGGGCCTCTACTATGATCAAAGAATCAAGCAAATTGTAAGGTAAGTATGGTGAATTTTGATTTTTCTATAATTTCTCAATGTTTCTCTCTTCTCAACCCCTCTCAAGCTTGAGAAGCTTAATTGGTATGGTTTTTGAATGCTATTGAAGTTAATTAATTAATGATAGTAAAGAATTACATAAATTTCCATTTATGTTTAATTCTAATGGTTTTTTCTCTCTCTCACAAATTAATGGTTTTTCTTTATCTATGCTTTATTTTTTTAAGGGTTAATGATCCAATTAGGGATCATTCTAATCATTCTCTTAAAGATAAGTCTTATTTTTTAAAAAAATAATTGAGATTATCAGTTATAGTAGCGGAGCTATGGCAAAATTTTATGAAAATTTACACATAAAATAATTTCATTCAAAGCATAAAAAGAGGATTTCCTACCATATTCTAGGAATTATCATCCTAGATTAATTGAATGAATTTCATTAGAATCATGAGGAAATTGAATTTATATATTATGCATAAAGGATAAATTTTATATCGAAAGTATTA
Organism: Cibotium barometz; assembly: GCF_041138505.1. NCBI lineage: Eukaryota > Viridiplantae > Streptophyta > Polypodiopsida > Cyatheales > Cibotiaceae > Cibotium > Cibotium barometz. The sequence goes on from NC_141094.1 coordinate 24,787,139, forward strand.
CTTTTATCATTTTTATTTTATGCATAGAAGTATGCATAATGGATAAAATTTTATATCAAAAGTGTTACTTTTAGCATAATTGAATTTCATGCATAGAGGTATGCATAAAAGATAAAAAATTTATTATAAAAGTGTTACTTTTAATATAATTGAATTTCATGCATAGAGGTATGCATAGAAGATAAATATTTTATTATAAAAGTGTTACTTTTAACATAATTGAATTTCATGCATAGAGGTATGCATAAAAGATAAATATTTTATTATAAAAGTGTTACTTTTAACATAATTGAATTTCATACATAGAGATATGCATAAAAGATGAATATTTTATTATTTTATTATAAAACTGTAAAGAAAAAAATGATTATTTTATTATAAAAAGTTATTTTCATCATATTGAATTTCGTGCATAGAAATGAAAAAAATAAATATATTATTATTTTATTATAAAAATATTACCCAAAAAAATAATTATTATTATTTTATTATAAAAGTGTTACTTTTATCACAATTGATATTCTTGCATAGAGGTATGGATAAAGGATGAGTTAGGATGTGATAAGATGAGTTAGGATGTGATAAGAGGTGTATGAGATGTGATAAGAGGTGTATGAGATGAGATAAGATGAGATAAGATGCATATGAGATGAGTTAGGATGTGATAAGAGGTGTTAGGATGTGATAAGAGGTGTATGAGATGTGATAAGAGGTGTATGAGATGTGATAAGATGAGTTAAGATGTGATAAGATGAGTTAAGATGTGATAGGAAGTGTATGAGATGTGAAAAGATGAGATAAGAAATGTATGTGATGAGATAAGATGAATATGGGTTGTGATAGGGTGAGAATGGATGTGATGAAAAAGAATAGATGAGAAGGCGTATGGGGTTATATGAATGGGAATGAGGAAATGGTGTATGGATGTGTATGTATGGATGTATGCATGTAGATGTGAGTGTGAATGTGGATGTATGGATCTAAATGAGAATGTCGATGTCGAGGTATGGATGTAGATGTGGATGTATGGATGTGGAGGTGGATATATGTATGGATGTGAATATATGATATGTGATGTGAAGGAATCTGAAATGATGAGATGGAAAATGATGTGATGGGATGAGTACACATATAACTGGAATGTGGAATAAGCAATGTGGATTGATGAGGGATAATGTGGAAAAATGTGAGTTAATATAGAAACTGTATTTTGTGACTGTTTGTAAATGCTGTTTGTAAATGACTGTTTTATGTCAAGATTGCTGGAAAAGCATTGTGACCATCTTATGATTAAGGTCGTGGCGGGTTCGGTTTTGGAACAACCGACGGATTAGTCTCTTATCCGGATATCCGTGGGTGAGGCCGGACCCCTGTCCCGCGCGAGAAGTGCTACTTCCGCTGCTAGTATCCCGAATCTGTTGCTCGGTGGGAACAGGGATCTTACAGTTGGTATCAGAGCATTTGGTTAATCAAGATCAACTGAGAAGACAAATATGTCAAAAATTTATCAAGAAACACAAAAAGGTTATAATTGTGTGATATAATTCATACAATTTGATATTCAAACTGAAATTCATAATTTGGTAATTGGTTCTTCAGATGGAAGTACCGCAATTATATAGAATCCCTAGCTTGCTTGAGGCCTAGACATGATAGTATTTACCTTATAATTCCAAGGGCTGTGACTACCCGTATATACCGAGAGTATACTGCAGCTCTTTATTGATAGTATATACGAGTAAATCTAAGACTTGAAATTATAAGCGTTAATGCTATCTAGATGATGATTTCAAATGTGATTGATATGATTTTTAATTCTGTTTGAGAATTGATGAATGGAATTGGATTCTGATTGAAAATTCTGATTGAAAAATGATGATTTCTGAAATTAGTTGAAATATAAAAATCTGAACAAAACCATAATGAGGATTAATGGGACGACTCCCAGTGATGATATTCATAACTGGAATGATGATAATGAATTCAGCAAATCACTATGAGATTAGTGGATTGTGCTGTCAGTTTGCTACTGTTAACACTTGACCGGTAGATCAAGTTAAGGGATGACAAATTGAGAACTTGCTTAACTGAAATTTCCGTGGAGGAATCTTCAGAAGGGAATTTTTCGGTCTAATGGACCATTATCATGTTAAAGATATGAATGATATGACTTAAATGAATTGTTATTTAATGATGAGTTCTATTTAAGAGATAATTATCCCAGTATTCTGTTGGGTTGACCAGAATATAAGGAACCCAGAATAAAATTGGATCTTAAGAAAAAGAGTTGCCCTCTACCTTGCGAGATGAGGACATCTTGCACTTTTCAAGTGGGGTAGAATGTAAGATTCTTCCCCAGCCTTCGAGGTATACAGGAGTAAGATTCTTCCCCAGCCTTCGAGGTATACAGGAGTAAGAATCTCCCTTTTCTAATCTTATAATTATTCCCTCTCTAAAATAAAAGAAAGTTTCTGTTTAAAAAAAGGAAGACCCTTTACCCAGAATACCTTCTTAGGAGCCCACCTGTTTTAAGGATTCAGAACGATGAGTTCAGAAGTGAGAATCGGTGTTTTGGATACCAAGGTTTTGGTTTTCATTCGAGTACGGCCCAAAAGAAGTTCTTTATCTCTTGGGGAGTATAAGAAGTTATCCCCCAGATATTGTGACCCTTATATCTGAATTCAATGAAAGTAGGTGACTTAGCTTACAAGCTTCTTTTATCTCCTCATCTCAAAATTCTTAATGCCTTCTATAGAAAAATGTGTCAAACACAAATCATGGAAAGATGGTAAAACTTCAGTGGCAAGTTACCGTTGGCTTCTAGGTTACGCTAGCTCCTTCCTTTATATAAGTCATAATTTTTACTTGTCGCTCACAATAATCTTACTCCCATCAATCTCCTTTCTTTCTTAATCTCCTTCATGGCCTGGCAACAAGAATTAGCTTTATCCATAATGATTCCTCACCTTCAAGACGCAAGTGAGTCTGTGAAGAAGGATTTTATAGAACAGTATGAGCGCTCACTTTTCCCTCAATTGGGAACTTCTGTAGCGCAGACCAAATGACGGACCTATCAAGACATAACTAGGGTAACACCCTGGGGTGTCAGCAGCACTTTCGTAACAATGTCCGCTTGGCCATGGTTATTGAAGCCTTGGGTTTGGGTCCCCGATACTACTGCATCATGAGATCAAGGCATCTTGGGTTTTTTGAGCGAGTCTTCTTACTGGCGTGTTTTCTTCCTCATGAGAAGATGTGCCTTTATCCCGTTTTTGGCTTACCTCTCAAAGGTCCTTTTGTTAGATCACCTCATACCACTGAGATAGGTGCGGCAATAACCAGCAGAATCATTCCCATAGACGAGTTACCCTATACTTGCGCAGCTTGTGAGTGCTGCTTTTGTGACCATATGATGGACGGGCTTATGGAAGTGTAAAGAGTTCTTCTACTTTACTGTATAAGTTCCGAGAATGAATAAAGTTTAAATCTTGTTCTTATCTTGCTCTCTTTAAGACTTTTCTTGGTGGTTAATCTTGATTAAAATTTTTCTCTAAGTCTCATATTCGTGCATCTTGCGAAATTATCCCAGTTTGCGAGATGAGGACATCTCGCGTTTTTTAAGTGGGGTAGAATGTAAGATTCCTCTCCCAACCCCTTTTTGATGTCTAGTATCTTCCCCTGTAATCAATCCCTCTTCAGAAATATAAAGACCTTGTTTCTAACTGTTTTAACCTAGAGAGAGAAAATATTCTAGAGAGAGAATATTCAGATTTTGAATATTTTTGGATAGAAAAATATCTCATATAATTAAGATGAATTCCCCTGAAACAGAAATTCAAAAAGAATTTTCCAATGTGCAATTGGAATTAATTAGAAATAGGTATAAAGAACCTTAGTCTAAGGGTCTAGATTTTCAGAAATCTTTAGACTATGGTCCAATTAAGGTTCCTATGGGCCAATAGCATCAATCCATGTGTAGGGAGGAGATAAATCCAATTTGTAAAAAGAAAATACCCAAAAATGAGTAAATGCTCACATGAGGTGAAGAGTTGAAAATGTACAAGGTTTATTAGTAAAAAACTATGAGCAATATTAAAAATATGAGATATTTTGGGTATAATGATTTTATTATGACACATATGTAAGGAAGGGGAGTCCCTTAAATGCTCACATAAGATGAAGAGTTGAAAATGTACAAGGTTTATTAGTAAAAAACTATGAGCAATATAAAATATGAGATATTTTGAGTGTAAGGATTCCATTTTTGACACATCAGTAAGGAAAAGGACTACCTTCAATGAGGCACCTAAAACACATGCTTAAATGAGTTTTAAATTCATAAAAGTTGAGATATTTCATCTCTCATCTCTCCTCATTCAAGTCTAGTTCCAAAAAGTTAGCTTAACTGACCTAAAAATGGTCAAAAAGTGACCAAACTAACTTGGAAGATTCTAGAATCTGTTTGTTTGGTTGGGAGCTCCAATTTTCCAATAAATAGAAGCCTCCCCTTGTTGAAAAAAATATAGTGTCTTATGCATAGTTACTCTACTCCACCTTAGCCAAGAACTGTGAATTCTTTAATAATTCACTAGTTTTTGACACTTCCCTCTTCTTTAATACCCATTGGTGGCTCCATCAACATACTAAACCAATTGATTGGTTGGGGGCCTCTACCGTGATCAAAGAATCAAGCAAATTGAGGTAAGTATGGTGAATTTTGATTTTTCTATAATTTCTCAATGTTGCTCTCTTCTCAACCCCTCTCAAGCTTGAGAAGCTTAATTGGTATGGTTTTTGAATGCTATTGAAGTTAATTAATTAATGATAGTAAAGAATTACATAAATTTCCATTTATGTTTAATTCTAATGGTTTTTTCTCTCTCTCACAAATTAATGGTTTTTCTTTATCTATGCTTTATTTTTTAAGGGTTAATGATCCAATTAGGGATCATTCTAATCATTCCCTTAAAGATAAGTCTTATTTTTTTAAAATATAATTGAGATTATCAGTTATAGTAACGGAGCTATGGCAAAATTTTATAAAAATTTACACATAAAATAATTTCATTCAAAGCATAAAAAGAGGATTTCCTACCATATTCTAGGAATTATCATCCTAGATTAATTGAATGAATTTCATTAGAATCATGAGGAAATTGAATTTATATATTATGCATAAAGGATAAATTTTATATCAAAAGTATTACTTTTATCATTTTTATTTTATGCATAGAAGTATGCATAATGGATAAAATTTTATATCAAAAGTGTTACTTTTAGCATAATTGAATTTCATGCATAGAGGTATGCATAAAAGATAAAAAAAATTACTATAAAAGTGTTACTTTTAATATAATTGAATTTCATGCATAGAGGTATGCATAGAAGATAAATATTTTATTATAAAAGTGTTACTTTTAACATAATTGAATTTCATGCATAGAGGTATGCATAAAAGATAAATATTTTATTATAAAAGCGTTACTTTTAACATAATTGAATTTCATACATAGAGGTATGCATAAAAGATGAATATTTTATTATTTTATTATAAAACTGTAAAGAAAAAAAATAATTATTTTATTATAAAAAGTTATTTTCATCATATTGAATTTCGTGCATAGAAATGAAAAAAATAAATATATTATTATTTTATTATAAAAATATTATAGAAAAAATAATTATTATTTTATTATAAAAGTGTTACTTTTATCACAATTGATATTCTTGCATAGAGGTATGTGTCAGGCTAAAATCTGAGAGGGTTTTTTGGTCAGTGTACATATGGTGCGTGTGGTGTGTGAATAAAATTTGCCCTGAATGCCCTGGCAAGTGTACAGGCCGAGTGATTTTGTTGTGAGCTGGAATATGCACGTGTTTTATTCCGGAGAAAATGCTGGAGATCTGGAGTTTTATTGCATCAGTATGGTGTGCCGGTGGTTGCTAAATGCAGAGCATCGAGATTAGAAATTGATGGGTAATCATCGTGTTTAGCAAGTTAATGATGCAGCTGACGAGAATGCAGGCAACTCTCGCATTTTTTGGAAGATTCGGCGCGGTGGTATTTTCTGAAAAAGTATAAGGGGAAGGGGCTCATGTAATAGTAGTGGTGGCCATTACTTGGTGGTTTGGAGGCTTTTTAGAAAAATATTAAATATGTAATATAGCCAATTTAAAAGGCCACGTGAAGGCATGGAAAACGGCCACCTTGACGTCTAGAAGGTGGCGGAAATGTGCAGAGGGAGGGCGACTTTCCAGAAGGGAGGCGGAGAGAGAAAAGGGCCGTCGGTCTTGTTTTAAAGGGGCTTCCCAGGCGAAGAGCACTAGAGGCGGCCTTGTGTGTGTGTGAAGGCCGGCGTAGGAGAGGGGGTCGCCGTTTATGCCTCTGAGGAGAAAACCAGTCGGTGTTCAGCAGGCAAAGAGAGAAGAGCTGGGGGGCCTCATCAGTGTTGAAGCGACGGGCGCTGCAGAAGAAGACGCCAGAGCGAGTTGGCTCAACAGAAAGAGGTCGTGGCCTTGCTGAAACGGGTCGCCAGGAGACGCCAGGGGAGAGCCGAGCGGCTGCTGTGTGTGTGAAGTGCCGGTGTCAAAGAGAGAAGGGCTGGAGCAGCCGCAGGTCTGTAGAGAGACGCCAGGGGACAAGGTGTGCCTACCTGGTGTGTGGAGGCGACGGCTGGCTGACAGCTACGGTGGGTTTGCAGAAGCGAGGAGACAGAAGTAGCCGCCTTCTTGTGTGGGCTGACAGCGTAGGGTTGGTGCAAAGAGGCGCAGCTGCAAAGCGCAAGTGTGAGGCACTGCTGGCGAGGACAGATGAAGGATGCGCAGCCGCCCAAGGTGTAAAGGCGAGTGGGCAGCCGACGGGCTGAAGGTAAAGAGTAGCCGAGGTGGTCGCCAGAGTAGCCGAAGGTGAGTCGGCAGTCAGGAGAAGAAACCAAAGGGCTGAGAGAAGGGCTGGAGTACGGCCGGGTGAACAGAGAAAGAGGCTGCAGGTCTCTTGGGTGATGTCTAGTGTGGGCATCTGATCGGAGCAGCAGAGTGAGGGCTGCTGTTTGAAGGGGTACATGAGATGTGGCTTGGGCTAGGTATCTAGGATGCTGCGGTGAGCAGTGGGTTCATGGTGAAGAGATTGTGCAGAGGCTCTGGTGGTTGGTGAGCTGCTGGTCACGACATACAGAGAGTGGGAGCTGCTGAGTGAAGGTTAGCTGGTGTGGGCGCCTTCTGGAGAGTAGCTGGTCTTGTGTGGGCGGTGATTGCAGGCAGTGTGTGGATGCTGACCAGAGAGGGAGCCTTGGTTTTTTGTGTGTGTTGAGTGCAGAAGTGGTGCTGATGTGTGGGCTGGAGACAGTGGGGCTCGCCTACGACAATTGGCAGCAACAGGTTTAAGAAGGTGGAAGACCCCGACAAGGTTTGGCATGAGGTGCAAGCTCTGACACAAGGTGAGTTTGAATCAATAGATGATTATATGAAGAAATTTTCTTTGCTATGGGAAACTCTATGCAGGGCTTTGGGAGAAAACCAGGTGCCGCCTGATATGATGAAGAAGAACAAGTTTGTAGCTGGACTTAAGAGGAGTATTCGCTGGAAAGTGGAATTGAAGAAGCCCAGGTCTTTTGAGGATGCGGTGGAGATTGCTAAGTCAAAAGATTGGAAACTGCAGCGGATGAATCAGCTGGGGATGATTCCAATTGTAGCACAGCCGGAGATTCGTAGAATGGAGGCTACACCTATGAGTGCAGTGATTGAGAGGATGAAGCCCACTGAAGCCCAAGCTATGCAGATGGTGCCTCAAACTAGTCAGGGAGTACCTATGGTTTCTGCAGGTTCTGATGAGGGTTTGCGACAGGATATGAAGCAGATGGTTGATCTTATGAAGAATTTGAGCTTAAATTTAATGGGAAGTACAGGTGGTGGACGTGGTAGAGGCCGAGGTAATTTTCATGAGGGGGGAGATGGACAAGCAGGGTATGGACGTGGTCGCGGAAGGGGTCGTCATTTCATCCCTACATGCTGGAACTGTGGTGAACTTGGTCATCTGAGTACAGATTGTGATAAGCCTCAACGTATGGGTGGTGATATGTACCCACTACCTTCACAGTTACCTGATAGGTCGAATGATTATGGTATTGATATCAGGGATCAAGCAGGTCCGAGTGGAATTACAGCTGAGGAGAAGGGAAAAACTAAGGTGATAGATGTGGTCACCCTTGAGAAGACGAAAGAGGCAGAAGCAGATGTGATGCCTTTGGGGAAACGGATGCCACAGGAAAGAGAAAGTAAGGATGCTGCAGGGCCCAGCAAGAAGAAAGGAAAAGTGAAGGAAGGAGAAGATGTGAAGGTCAAGCAGAAGAGGAGGTCTCGTAGGAAGTTTCAGGTAACTGATTTTCCACTAGGGGGTGGGCAGGATAGCTACAGTTTACAGGAGGATATGGCTGGAAGGAAGGCTAACATTACTTTTGGGCAATTGATAGAGTTAGCTCCCAATTTGAAGCGTCAGTGGAAAAGACTTGTGAACCCGAGAGAGAAGGAGCCGGCTAAAGGGATAGTGACTGTTCTATCTGTCCAGGAGTTACCTGACATATGTCCTGTGGTGAATGTTTGGTATAAAGGGAAGAATCTGGGAGAGGCATACATAGATGGTGGAGCACAGATTTGTGTGATCACATTGGCAGCTGTGGAGAGGCTTGGTCTTGATTTCACTGAAGCATCTGGATTCCAAATTCGGTTGGCTAATCATCAGAAAGTCAAATGCTTAGGTATGGTTAAGGAATTGGAATTGGAAGCTTTTGATGTGAAGGTGCTTGTGGATTGTCATGTTATGCCTGCAGGAATGGGTGCATTCCCCATCATTTTGGGAAGACCATGGCTGAGAGCAGTAAAAGCTGTTCAGGATTGGAGGAAAGGAGTTATTACTCTGTATGACAGGAGAGGGGATAAGAAGCAATTTAATATGGATAACCAAAAGCCTGTCAATGATGAAGAGGAGAGTGAAGCTGATTCGAGTGATGATACGACCAGTACCACTACTAGTGAGGAAACAGAGGATACTTCATCGAGTGAGGAGGATGCAGAGATGGATGCCGTGGTTATTGATGAAGAAGTGCTTGGTGATGAGGTTGCTGAACAGGAAGAAGCCATACATGAGGAATGCGAGGAGGTGCAAGTGAATTCTGAGCAAAGGTATGCATGTGATGTGAAAGAGCTTGCTTTTAAGTCTTTGGATAATGAACCTGTGTGGGATGAGTGGGATATAGACAGTCTACAGGATGATGAGCCTGAGTTGGAGCTGGATGATGAGATGTGCATGAATGTTAAAAAAGCCATGATCAGAATTGAGGCTATGAAGAAAGAGAAGCAGAAGAAGGCTTTGAATGATGCTGCGGCTATGGATGAGAGGGATGCTGTAATGGATGAATCTCTTGGTGGTTTTGATGAAGATGAGCATACAGGAACTGAGGTGGATGCTTTGGCAATGGTGCCTATTGAAGGGGAGTTTGTTTTGCCTGTGAAGGCTGGTTTTGATGGCGAGGCTTCTTATGCTGATGGACAGGAAAGTGTTATGGCACAACAGGTTTTTTTTGATGAGGCTTTCATCAATTTTTACCCTCAGCAAGAGCTGCTGCATTGGTTCTCCGATATTGGTGCTGATCGTATCAGGGATTTTGGGCTTGAGATGAGACGGGATGGTGTGTATGTCAGGAGCTTTGTCTCGAGAAGCTCTGGTTTTGTATTGTGGGAAGTGGGATGGAAGATTATGCCTGTGGAGGATGACGGAGTTTCTTGGATTACCTGGAACAGAGATGTGCTGGTTACACTGTATGATGCTCAGAGGATTGATGGAGGGAAACGTGGTCATATGCTTTCTGCTGATCATGAATGATTCAGCAGGCTAGGGGTTGGGCAAAGTATGTCAGGCTAAAATCTGAGAGGGTTTTTTGGTCAGTGTACATATGGTGCGTGTGGTGTGTGAATAAAATTTGCCCTGAATGAATGCCCTGGCAAGTGTACAGGCCGAGTGATTTTGTTGTGAGCTGGAATATGCACGTGTTTTATTCCGGAGAAAATGCTGGAGATCTGGAGTTTTATTGCATCAGTATGGTGTGCCGGTGGTTGCTAAATGCAGAGCATCGAGATTAGAAATTGATGGGTAATCATCGTGTTTAGCAAGTTAATGATGCAGCTGACGAGAATGCAGGCAACTCTCGCATTTTTTGGAAGATTCGGCGCGGTGGTATTTTCTGAAAAAGTATAAGGGGAAGGGGCTCTTGTAATAGTAGTGGTGGCCATTACTTGGTGGTTTGGAGGCTTTTTAGAAAAATATTAAATATGTAATATAGCCAATTTAAAAGGCCACGTGAAGGCATGGAAAACGGCCACCTTGACGTCTAGAAGGTGGCGGAAATGTGCAGAGGGAGGGCGACTTTCCAGAAGGGAGGCGGAGAGAGAAAAGGGCTGTCGGTCTTGTTTTAAAGGGGCTTCCCAGGCGAAGAGCACTAGAGGCGGCCTTGTGTGTGTGTGAAGGCCGGCGTAGGAGAGGGGGTCGCCGTTTATGCCTCTGAGGAGAAAACCAGTCGGTGTTCAGCAGGCAAAGAGAGAAGAGCTGGGGGGCCTCGTCAGTGTTGAAGCGACGGGCGCTGCAGAAGAAGACGCCAGAGCGAGTTGGCTCAACAGAAAGAGGTCGTGGCCTTGCTGAAACGGGTCGCCAGGAGACGCCAGGGGAGAGCCGAGCGGCTGCTGTGTGTGTGAAGTGCCGGTGTCAAAGAGAGAAGGGCTGGAGCAGCCGCAGGTCTGTAGAGAGACGCCAGGGGACAAGGTGTGCCTACCTGGTGTGTGGAGGCGACGGCTGGCTGACAGCTACGGTGGGTTTGCAGAAGCGAGGAGACAGAAGTAGCCGCCTTCTTGTGTGGGCTGACAGCGTAGGGTTGGTGCAAAGAGGCGCAGCTGCAAAGCGCAAGTGTGAGGCGCTGCTGGCGAGGACAGATGAAGGATGCGCAGCCGCCCAAGGTGTAAAGGCGAGTGGGCAGCCGACGGGCTGAAGGTAAAGAGTAGCCGAGGTGGTCGCCAGAGTAGCCGAAGGTGAGTCGGCAGTCAGGAGAAGAAACCAAAGGGCTGAGAGAAGGGCTGGAGTACGGCCGGGTGAACAGAGAAAGAGGCTGCAGGTCTCTTGGGTGATGTCTAGTGTGGGCATCTGATCGGAGCAGCAGAGTGAGGGCTGCTGTTTGAAGGGGTACATGAGATGTGGCTTGGGCTAGGTATCTGGGATGCTGCGGTGAGCAGTGGGTTCATGGTGAAGAGATTGTGCAGAGGCTCTGGTGGTTGGTGAGCTGCTGGTCACGACATACAGAGAGTGGGAGCTGCTGAGTGAAGGTTAGCTGGTGTGGGCGCCTTCTGGAGAGTAGCTGGTCTTGTGTGGGCGGTGATTGCAGGCAGTGTGTGGATGCTGACCAGAGAGGGAGCCTTGGTTTTTTGTGTGTGTTGAGTGCAGAAGTGGTGCTGATGTGTGGGCTGGAGACAGTGGGGCTCACCTACGACAATTGGCAGGTAGCAGCAGACAGAGAGTAGCCGGGCTACAGAGGAAGAGAAGAAGGGTTGCTGGTGTGGGCGCCCTCTGGAGATTACAGGGACCGGGAGACAGAGGCTTGGTCGTCGGACGCAAGGGTGTGATTCCCTTGGCAGTAAATCCTGGCCGGAGTCCTGGTCTTTGGTGTATTTGCTGTGTTTATACAGTGTGTATGGTGTTGTGTGTTTGCTGAATATATCATCTGTCCTTCATGGTTCTGAGCTGTCTTATGGTGTGGGTGGGTGGCGAATGTTGAGAGAGTGTTCCAGCCGGTGGCTGGTGGTGCCCCGTTCGTGGTAGTTTTTCCAAGTTTGGGAGGTGGAAGAGCTATAGAGGCAGGTATTTCTTTCTTTTTTTCACCTCACATCCTTGTGGTGCCCCCACTGAGGAGTTGCTCAGGCATTGTGTGACTGAGGAGTTGCTCAGGCATTGTGTGACTGAGGATAGCTCAGGGATTTCTCTTACGAGGGTGTATGCCCCAGAGTGAGAGATTGAAGGAAGGTGTTTTTGGGTTTTTGCTTGGGATTGAAGTGAAGTTTGGGGGTTAAGATGATGTCTTACCCAGAGTTTTATGGTAGTCCGAATGAGGATGTGGCAGACTTCTTGGAAAGGATGGAGGTTGCATGTATAAGCAACCATATCAGTGAGCAGGTACAGGTGTTGCGGCTTCTGAGCATCTGTTTGAAAGGAGATGCAAGGACCTGGTACAGGACTTATGAAGAGTCGTTGAGGGATGCTGTTCCACACATTGAGATGACTGAGGATGGATTGAAGACAGCACTCAGCAACAGGTTTAAGAAGGTGGAAGACCCCGACAAGGTTTGGCATGAGGTGCAAGCTCTGACACAAGGTGAGTTTGAATCAATAGATGATTATATGAAGAAATTTTCTTTGCTATGGGAAACTCTATGCAGGGCTTTGGGAGAAAACCAGGTGCCGCCTGATATGATGAAGAAGAACAAGTTTGTAGCTGGACTTAAGAGGAGTATTCGCTGGAAAGTGGAATTGAAGAAGCCCAGGTCTTTTGAGGATGCGGTGGAGATTGCTAAGTCAAAAGATTGGAAACTGCAGCGGATGAATCAGCTGGGGATGATTCCAATTGTAGCACAGCCGGAGATTCGTAGAATGGAGGCTACACCTATGAGTGCAGTGATTGAGAGGATGAAGCCCACTGAAGCCCAAGCTATGCAGATGGTGCCTCAAACTAGTCAGGGAGTACCTATGGTTTCTGCAGGTTCTGATGAGGGTTTGCGACAGGATATGAAGCAGATGGTTGATCTTATGAAGAATTTGAGCTTAAATTTAATGGGAAGTACAGGTGGTGGACGTGGTAGAGGCCGAGGTAATTTTCATGAGGGGGGAGATGGACAAGCAGGGTATGGACGTGGTCGCGGAAGGGGTCGTCATTTCATCCCTACATGCTGGAACTGTGGTGAACTTGGTCATCTGAGTACAGATTGTGATAAGCCTCAACGTATGGGTGGTGATATGTACCCACTACCTTCACAGTTACCTGATAGGTCGAATGATTATGGTATTGATATCAGGGATCAAGCAGGTCCGAGTGGAATTACAGCTGAGGAGAAGGGAAAAACTAAGGTGATAGATGTGGTCACCCTTGAGAAGACGAAAGAGGCAGAAGCAGATGTGATGCCTTTGGGGAAACGGATGCCACAGGAAAGAGAAAGTAAGGATGCTGCAGGGCCCAGCAAGAAGAAAGGAAAAGTGAAGGAAGGAGAAGATGTGAAGGTCAAGCAGAAGAGGAGGTCTCGTAGGAAGTTTCAGGTAACTGATTTTCCACTAGGGGGTGGGCAGGATAGCTACAGTTTACAGGAGGATATGGCTGGAAGGAAGGCTAACATTACTTTTGGGCAATTGATAGAGTTAGCTCCCAATTTGAAGCGTCAGTGGAAAAGACTTGTGAACCCGAGAGAGAAGGAGCCGGCTAAAGGGATAGTGACTGTTCTATCTGTCCAGGAGTTACCTGACATATGTCCTGTGGTGAATGTTTGGTATAAAGGGAAGAATCTGGGAGAGGCATACATAGATGGTGGAGCACAGATTTGTGTGATCACATTGGCAGCTGTGGAGAGGCTTGGTCTTGATTTCACTGAAGCATCTGGATTCCGAATTCGGTTGGCTAATCATCAGAAAGTCAAATGCTTAGGTATGGTTAAGGAATTGGAATTGGAAGCTTTTGATGTGAAGGTGCTTGTGGATTGTCATGTTATGCCTGCAGGAATGGGTGCATTCCCCATCATTTTGGGAAGACCATGGCTGAGAGCAGTAAAAGCTGTTCAGGATTGGAGGAAAGTGTTGGAATTAGGGTTGCAGGAATGCACACACAACTTCAAGAAGATGAGGAAGCTTGAGCACAACACAGTAGTGTATTATGAGTGCCAAAAAATGAAAGATGACAAGCCCTAGAAGATAATAGGCGTATATACAATGCACGGGGGAAAAAACCTCCTAGTGAGGGAAAAAGTGCCCCGGCGGTCCTAAGTGTGTTCACACACATCACTACTATAATATGGTAACAAATCCCCCCTGGAGTGATGCGGTGAACAAGAGCTAGCACTCATGTATAGGGAAGTGTCTAGCTATGTGGACGAATCCACAAAAGGGAGTAAGCCCAAAGCTTTGCGAAAAGCTTCGAACTTCTCACGAGGCAGAGCCTTTGTGAAAAGGTCTGCAAGGTTATCCTGTGTTGGCACATAAGCCAAACTGATCTCTCCTGCAGAGAGTCTCTCCCTGACATAATGGTAGTGCACCTCAATGTGCTTCGTACGAGCATGGAACACTGGGTTCCGCGCAACTGCCAATGCGCTCTGACTGTCAGTGAAGATGGTGGTGGCAGATGGCTGCCCAACACCCAAATCAGCCATAAGGCGTCTGAGCCACACACACTCAACCGTAGCTGTGAAAGCTGCCCTGTACTCAGCTTCACAACTAGAAGTGGCCACAGTAGGCTGCTTCTTGCTCAACCATGATATGCATGAGCTTCCAAGCTTGAAGCAAAAACCACTCGTGGACACGCGTGTGTCATAACAACCAGCCCAGTCAGAATCTGAAAAAGCATGTAAATCTGGCGGCAATGATCCCCCCTTGGGATAAAACAACCCAAGATGCCGAGTACCACTCAAATAGCGAAAGATACGCTTCACTGCCTGCCAATGCTTAATGCCTGGGCTATGCATAAATCTGCTCACCTGTGAGACTGCAAACTGAATGTCTGGCCTCGTAATGCATACATAAATGAGGCAACCAACAGCTGTCTGATAGAGTGTGACATCAAAGTGATCTCCAGCATCATGAAGACTCAACTTCAAACCTGTCTCCATTGGAGTAGCAATAGGCTTGCAGTCTTCAAGGCCAAATCTCCGCAACAATGTTTCAATATACTTTGTCTGACACAAAGCAATACCTCCATCACACTGCTTAAATTGTATCCCCAAATAATGATGCAAATGCCCCAAATCTGACATCTCAAAAGAGGCATTCAAATCAGCCTTAAAATCAGCAATATGACTCTCATTTGGTCCTGTGAGCAACATGTCATCGACATAGAGAGCAATGATTAGATGTACATCATCCACACGTTTAACATACAAAGTGCTTTCTGTTGGACTATTCTGAAACCCATGTGCAGTCAAATATGCATGTATTTTTTCATACCAAGCTCGTGGAGCTTGCTTTAAACCATATAAAGCCTTTTTTAACCTGCACACTTTGTTTTCCTGCCCTCTTTGAACAAAACCACGAGGCTGCGATACATACACCTCCTCATGCAAATCTCCATTTAAGAACGCAGTCTTTATGTCCAGCTGATGTACATTCCAACCATTATGAGCTGCTAATGCACAGATGCTACGAACAGTGGTCATACGACATGTGGGAGCAAAAGTCTCATCAAAATCAATGCCCTTCTCTTGAGCATAACCTTTTGCAACAAGCCTAGCCTTATGGCGATCCACTGTGCCATCAGGCTTACGCTTCAATTTGTATACCCACTTAGTGCCAATGGCCTTCTTGCCAGGGGGCAAGTCACATAAAGACCAAGTACCATTCTTCATAATAGCATCGTATTCTGCTTGCATAGCAGCCATCCAATTTTCTGAACTTTGTGCCTCATCAAATGAAACAGGCTCACTTTCATCGCACATACTAGAAACAGCCAATGCATAACAATCTGACGCATAAGAGGCACCATGAGAGCCAGAACGAGTGCGACTAGACAAAGGGGCATCCAACTTGCTGTCACGCAAAGTCTGCACCAGCCATCTAGGCATATTCCTAGAGCCCTCAATCTCTTGTCTCTCATCCTCAAGTGCATCATGCACATCTGCATCAGATATAGGCTGATCTGTGCCATCATTTAAAACCTGCATAGGCTGAAAAACTGCCTCATGAGGTATTGCACTTGACTGTGCACCACTGAAAAGAGGCAACAATGTATCATAGACATCACGTGAGCTGATATCTGTCTCCTTAGTACATGAAACCAAGGGCTGAACTGCATCTTCCACAAATACAACATCACGGCTAACCAAAATGCGCTTTGTCTGTGGATGATACAAACGATAGCCTTTGCTCTCAGCACTATATCCAACAAAAATACATTTGACAGCTTTGTCATCCAATTTTCTGCGATGTTGCACAGGCACTAATGCATATGCCAGGCAACCAAAAACACGTAAATGGCCAACAGATGGCTTGCGGCCATGCCATGCCTCATATGGAGTGACAACCTGTAATGCTTTGGTGGGACACCTGTTTAATACATAAGTGGCACACATGACAGCCTCAAGCCAAAAACCATGTGGTAGACTTTGACTCTTAACCATACATCTTGCCATTTCCATGAGAGACCTGTTTTTTCTCTCAGCCACACCATTTTGCTGTGGTGTATACGGCACTGTACATTGGTGTTTTATCCCACGCTCAGCCAGAAATGCATTAAATTCTGAAGACATATACTCCCCCCCTCGATCTGAACGGAGGGTGCCCATCTTACTTTCTGACACATTTTCAGCCATAACCAAAAACTGTTTGAAGCACAAAAACACTTCGGACTTTGCCTTCAAAGGATATACCCATGCATGCCTGGTAAAATCATCAATGAAAGTCACGAAGTAAAGGTAGTTTCCAAATGATGGAGTTTGCATGGGACCACAAACATCACTGTGAACAAGCTGCAATCTGCGTTCAGCTCTCACTGATCCATCTTTGGGAAAGGAAGCACGCTGCATTTTACCCAATATGCAGCCCTCACAAACATGCTTGACAGGTGCCTCAAGCTTAGGCAAAGAAGACACCATTTCAGATTTCTGCAGGCGCAGCAAACTTGCAAAATTCAGATGACCAAAACGTGCATGCCACAGTTTTGCATTTGAAATAGCCTGCGTATCCATAATAGCACATGCTGAATCCTCTACACATTTGCCATCCATATTGAGCTTATACAGCCCTCGACATAGTGAACCAGATGCTACAATGATGTCACCACAAGAGAGATCATGAACAGTACATCTGTCATCCACAAATTTTACAACCAAACCTGTTTTGGCAAATGCGGAGACTGACAGCAGATTCTTTTTGATCCCTGGCACATACAATGCATCAAAAAGTGTAAAGGTGTTGCCATTTGCAACATTCAGCACAATCTGTCCAACTCCTTTAACGGGATAAGAGGAGTTATTGGCACAAGTGACAGTATTCCCTGTGGGAGCAGACTCAAGGAAAGTGAATAAACTGCGCTGCGAGGTGATATGCTTAGTGGCACCACTGTCAAAGTACCATACATCTGAATCTACTGCAGACATACATGTGTCATGCAAAGATGGGTCATAACTGCACTGCGCATTGAATGCCCATTCTGTATCTAGCACAACATTAGCAGATTCATTGTTAGAAGGAGAGGCATCTGCAACACCCATACCAGCCTCTTTCTTCTTAGCCTCTTTCGCAGCCAGCTTAGGACACGCTTTGATGACATGATCATTTCCCTTACAGTACTTGCAAAATGTCTTCTGTTTGTCACCCTTCTTCTCATCTTTGTCTTCCTTCTTTGGTTGCGCAGCATTTGCAGATTTCTGCTTACTAGAAGAAAAGCCAGCTTTACCTTTCCCGCTTCTCTGACTAGCACCGAAAGCTTGATCTGCGACACGCATACTATTCCTGTTTTGCCTTGACTGGTCTTCTTGCAGCAAAACAGAAACTAACTCCTCAAATGATAAGGCATTGGGATTGCCTTTCATCATCAAGCGAAGAGTGGAAGCAAAACCCTGATAAGAATCTGGTAGACCATTCAAAACAGTCTGCACAAGTGAACTGTCTGACAGGATTTCATCTGCAGAAATGAGCTGCTCTTTGAAATCCTTGATCTTTGTCAAAAAGCTATCCATAGAATCACCTTCGTTCATATGCTCATTCTCCAACTGTTTTCGGAGATAAGCAACACGAGCCTCATTTCTTGCCTGATACAATGTGGCAAGTACATCCCAAGCATCCTTAGAAGTCCTGCAGGAGCGAATATGTGGGATAATGGTACGTTTGACAGACAGCGCAATCAAGGCATGAGCCTGCGCATCTCTACCATCCCAACGAATCTGCTCTGCTGAAAGTGGTGGTTCCCGAACAGCTGCTACAGCACTTGTGCCTGCACCATCATCAACAGTACCTGTTTCTGATGTGTTTGCAGCATTCCCAGCCACAATAGGACGTGCATCAATACCCTGCACAATATTCCATAACCCCTTTGCTACCAATACATGTCGCATCATATATGCCCACAATGGATAGTTGGTGCCATCCAACTTATCCTCAGCAGCCAACATGCGGAATACATCATTGTTGTCAGCCATGGCCAATGACTGTACTACTAGATGTAAATGCTGTCTGCAAGAGGTAAACCTGTATAAAATCGACCTGTGCTATATAGCACAGCCCAAAACAGACGAATGGGCACCTGTCCTGCAGATTTTAATCTTGACAGAAAATCTGCACAGTAGGACGATTTTGCCTGCGCAGTACTTGGAATGCAAAAACGGAGGGCGAAATGACTTCAGATCAAAATTCTGAAACGACCTAGCCCTACGGGCCCCCCCACGGCATATACTAACCTGCAGACGCTCGTGAAACCTCGTTGCAATCGGAGGAGATGAAGCGGCAGGTGCCGGTGATGCTGCCCGGGAGGAGGAAGCCTGCTCTGATACCAATTGTTGGAATTAGGGTTGCAGGAATGCACACACAACTTCAAGAAGATGAGGAAGCTTGAGCACAACACAGTAGTGTATTATGAGTGCCAAAAAATGAAAGATGACAAGCCCTAGAAGATAATAGGCGTATATACAATGCACGGGGGAAAAAACCTCCTAGTGAGGGAAAAAGTGCCCCGGCGGTCCTAAGTGTGTTCACACACATCACTACTATAATATGGTAACAGAAAGGAGTTATTACTCTGTATGACAGGAGAGGGGATAAGAAGCAATTTAATATGGATAACCAAAAGCCTGTCAATGATGAAGAGGAGAGTGAAGCTGATTCGAGTGATGATACGACCAGTACCACTACTAGTGAGGAAACAGAGGATACTTCATCGAGTGAGGAGGATGCAGAGATGGATGCCGTGGTTATTGATGAAGAAGTGCTTGGTGATGAGGTTGCTGAACAGGAAGAAGCCATACATGAGGAATGCGAGGAGGTGCAAGTGAATTCTGAGCAAAGGTATGCATGTGATGTGAAAGAGCTTGCTTTTAAGTCTTTGGATAATGAACCTGTGTGGGATGAGTGGGATATAGACAGTCTACAGGATGATGAGCCTGAGTTGGAGCTGGATGATGAGATGTGCATGAATGTTAAAAAAGCCCTGATCAGAATTGAGGCTATGAAGAAAGAGAAGCAGAAGAAGGCTTTGAATGATGCTGCGGCTATGGATGAGAGGGATGCTGTAATGGATGAATCTCTTGGTGGTTTTGATGAAGATGAGCATACAGGAACTGAGGTGGATGCTTTGGCAATGGTGCCTGTTGAAGGGGAGTTTGTTTTGCCTGTGAAGGCTGGTTTTGATGGCGAGGCTTCTTATGCTGATGGACAGGAAAGTGTTATGGCACAACAGGTTTTTTTTGATGAGGCTTTCATCAATTTTTACCCTCAGCAAGAGCTGCTGCATTGGTTCTCCGATATTGGTGCTGATCGTATCAGGGATTTTGGGCTTGAGATGAGACGGGATGGTGTGTATGTCAGGAGCTTTGTCTCGAGAAGCTCTGGTTTTGTATTGTGGGAAGTGGGATGGAAGATTATGCCTGTGGAGGATGACGGAGTTTCTTGGATTACCTGGAACAGAGATGTGCTGGTTACACTGTATGATGCTCAGAGGATTGATGGAGGGAAACGTGGTCATATGCTTTCTGCTGATCATGAATGATTCAGCAGGCTAGGGGTTGGGCAAAGTATGTCAGGCTAAAATCTGAGAGGGTTTTTTGGTCAGTGTACATATGGTGCGTGTGGTGTGTGAATAAAATTTGCCCTGAATGCCCTGGCAAGTGTACAGGCCGAGTGATTTTGTTGTGAGCTGGAATATGCACGTGTTTTATTCCGGAGAAAATGCTGGAGATCTGGAGTTTTATTGCATCAGTATGGTGTGCCGGTGGTTGCTAAATGCAGAGCATCGAGATTAGAAATTGATGGGTAATCATCGTGTTTAGCAAGTTGATGATGCAGCTGACGAGAATGCAGGCAACTCTCGCATTTTTTGGAAGATTCGGCGCGGTGGTATTTTCTGAAAAAGTATAAGGGGAAGGGGCTCTTGTAATAGTAGTGGTGGCCATTACTTGGTGGTTTGGAGGCTTTTTAGAAAAATATTAAATATGTAATATAGCCAATTTAAAAGGCCACGTGAAGGCATGGAAAACGGCCACCTTGACGTCTAGAAGGTGGCGGAAATGTGCAGAGGGAGGGCGACTTTCCAGAAGGGAGGCGGAGAGAGAAAAGGGCTGTCGGTCTTGTTTTAAAGGGGCTTCCCAGGCGAAGAGCACTAGAGGCGGCCTTGTGTGTGTGTGAAGGCCGGCGTAGGAGAGGGGGTCGCCGTTTATGCCTCTCTGAGGAGAAAACCAGTCGGTGTTCCGCAGGCAAAGAGAGAAGAGCTGGGGGGCCTCGTCAGTGTTGAAGCGACGGGCGCTGCAGAAGAAGACGCCAGAGCGAGTTGGCTCAACAGAAAGAGGTCGTGGCCTTGCTGAAACGGGTCGCCAGGAGACGCCAGGGGAGAGCCGAGCGGCTGCTGTGTGTGTGAAGTGCCGGTGTCAAAGAGAGAAGGGCTGGAGCAGCCGCAGGTCTGTAGAGAGACGCCAGGGGACAAGGTGTGCCTACCTGGTGTGTGGAGGCGACGGCTGGCTGACAGCTACGGTGGGTTTGCAGAAGCGAGGAGACAGAAGTAGCCGCCTTCTTGTGTGGGCTGACAGCGTAGGGTTGGTGCAAAGAGGCGCAGCTGCAAAGCGCAAGTGTGAGGCGCTGCTGGCGAGGACAGATGAAGGATGCGCAGCCGCCCAAGTTGTAAAGGCGAGTGGGCAGCCGACGGGCTGAAGGTAAAGAGTAGCCGAGGTGGTCGCCAGAGTAGCCGAAGGTGAGTCGGCAGTCAGGAGAAGAAACCAAAGGGCTGAGAGAAGGGCTGGAGTACGGCCGGGTGAACAGAGAAAGAGGCTGCAGGTCTCTTGGGTGATGTCTAGTGTGGGCATCTGATCGGAGCAGCAGAGTGAGGGCTGCTGTTTGAAGGGGTACATGAGATGTGGCTTGGGCTAGGTATCTGGGATGCTGCGGTGAGCAGTGGGTTCGTGGTGAAGAGATTGTGCAGAGGCTCTGGTGGTTGGTGAGCTGCTGGTCACGACATACAGAGAGTGGGAGCTGCTGAGTGAAGGTTAGCTGGTGTGGGCGCCTTCTGGAGAGTAGCTGGTCTTGTGTGGGCGGTGATTGCAGGCAGTGTGTGGATGCTGACCAGAGAGGGAGCCTTGGTTTTTTGTGTGTGTTGAGTGCAGAAGTGGTGCTGATGTGTGGGCTGGAGACAGTGGGGCTCGCCTACGACAATTGGCAGGTAGCAGCAGACAGAGAGTAGTCGGGCTACAGAGGAAGAGAAGAAGGGTTGCTGGTGTGGGCGCCCTCTGGAGATTACAGGGACCGGGAGACAGAGGCTTGGTCGTCGGACGCAAGGGTGTGATTCCCTTGGCAGTAAATCCTGGCCGGAGTCCTGGTCTTTGGTGTATTTGCTGTGTTTATACAGTGTGTATGGTGTTGTGTGTTTGCTGAATATATCATCTGTCCTTCATGGTTCTGAGCTGTCTTATGGTGTGGGTGGGTGGCGAATGTTGAGAGAGTGTTCCAGCCGGTGGCTGGTGGTGCCCCGTTCGTGGTAGTTTTTCCAAGTTTGGGAGGTGGAAGAGCTATAGAGGCAGGTATTTCTTTCTTTTTTTCACCTCACATCCTTGTGGTGCCCCCACTGAGGAGTTGCTCAGGCATTGTGTGACTGAGGAGTTGCTCAGGCATTGTGTGACTGAGGATAGCTCAGGGATTTCTCTTACGAGGGTGTATGCCCCAGAGTGAGAGATTGAAGGAAGGTGTTTTTGGGTTTTTGCTTGGGATTGAAGTGAAGTTTGGGGGTTAAGATGATGTCTTACCCAGAGTTTTATGGTAGTCCGAATGAGGATGTGGCAGACTTCTTGGAAAGGATGGAGGTTGCATGTATAAGCAACCATATCAGTGAGCAGGTACAGGTGTTGCGGCTTCTGAGCATCTGTTTGAAAGGAGATGCAAGGACCTGGTACAGGACTTATGAAGAGTCGTTGAGGGATGCTGTTCCACACATTGAGATGACTGAGGATGGATTGAAGACAGCACTCAGCAACAACAGGTTTAAGAAGGTGGAAGACCCCGACAAGGTTTGGCATGAGGTGCAAGCTCTGACACAAGGTGAGTTTGAATCAATAGATGATTATATGAAGAAATTTTCTTTGCTATGGGAAACTCTATGCAGGGCTTTGGGAGAAAACCAGGTGCCGCCTGATATGATGAAGAAGAACAAGTTTGTAGCTGGACTTAAGAGGAGTATTCGCTGGAAAGTGGAATTGAAGAAGCCCAGGTCTTTTGAGGATGCGGTGGAGATTGCTAAGTCAAAAGATTGGAAACTGCAGCGGATGAATCAGCTGGGGATGATTCCAATTGTAGCACAGCCGGAGATTCGTAGAATGGAGGCTACACCTATGAGTGCAGTGATTGAGAGGATGAAGCCCACTGAAGCCCAAGCTATGCAGATGGTGCCTCAAACTAGTCAGGGAGTACCTATGGTTTCTGCAGGTTCTGATGAGGGTTTGCGACAGGATATGAAGCAGATGGTTGATCTTATGAAGAATTTGAGCTTAAATTTAATGGGAAGTACAGGTGGTGGACGTGGTAGAGGCCGAGGTAATTTTCATGAGGGGGGAGATGGACAAGCAGGGTATGGACGTGGTCGCGGAAGGGGTCGTCATTTCATCCCTACATGCTGGAACTGTGGTGAACTTGGTCATCTGAGTACAGATTGTGATAAGCCTCAACGTATGGGTGGTGATATGTACCCACTACCTTCACAGTTACCTGATAGGTCGAATGATTATGGTATTGATATCAGGGATCAAGCAGGTCCGAGTGGAATTACAGCTGAGGAGAAGGGAAAAACTAAGGTGATAGATGTGGTCACCCTTGAGAAGACGAAAGAGGCAGAAGCAGATGTGATGCCTTTGGGGAAACGGATGCCACAGGAAAGAGAAAGTAAGGATGCTGCAGGGCCCAGCAAGAAGAAAGGAAAAGTGAAGGAAGGAGAAGATGTGAAGGTCAAGCAGAAGAGGAGGTCTCGTAGGAAGTTTCAGGTAACTGATTTTCCACTAGGGGGTGGGCAGGATAGCTACAGTTTACAGGAGGATATGGCTGGAAGGAAGGCTAACATTACTTTTGGGCAATTGATAGAGTTAGCTCCCAATTTGAAGCGTCAGTGGAAAAGACTTGTGAACCCGAGAGAGAAGGAGCCGGCTAAAGGGATAGTGACTGTTCTATCTGTCCAGGAGTTACCTGACATATGTCCTGTGGTGAATGTTTGGTATAAAGGGAAGAATCTGGGAGAGGCATACATAGATGGTGGAGCACAGATTTGTGTGATCACATTGGCAGCTGTGGAGAGGCTTGGTCTTGATTTCACTGAAGCATCTGGATTCCGAATTCGGTTGGCTAATCATCAGAAAGTCAAATGCTTAGGTATGGTTAAGGAATTGGAATTGGAAGCTTTTGATGTGAAGGTGCTTGTGGATTGTCATGTTATGCCTGCAGGAATGGGTGCATTCCCCATCATTTTGGGAAGACCATGGCTGAGAGCAGTAAAAGCTGTTCAGGATTGGAGGAAAGGAGTTATTACTCTGTATGACAGGAGAGGGGATAAGAAGCAATTTAATATGGATAACCAAAAGCCTGTCAATGATGAAGAGGAGAGTGAAGCTGATTCGAGTGATGATACGACCAGTACCACTACTAGTGAGGAAACAGAGGATACTTCATCGAGTGAGGAGGATGCAGAGATGGATGCCGTGGTTATTGATGAAGAAGTGCTTGGTGATGAGGTTGCTGAACAGGAAGAAGCCATACATGAGGAATGCGAGGAGGTGCAAGTGAATTCTGAGCAAAGGTATGCATGTGATGTGAAAGAGCTTGCTTTTAAGTCTTTGGATAATGAACCTGTGTGGGATGAGTGGGATATAGATAGTCTACAGGATGATGAGCCTGAGTTGGAGCTGGATGATGAGATGTGCATGAATGTTAAAAAAGCCATGATCAGAATTGAGGCTATGAAGAAAGAGAAGCAGAAGAAGGCTTTGAATGATGCTGCGGCTATGGATGAGAGGGATGCTGTAATGGATGAATCTCTTGGTGGTTTTGATGAAGATGAGCATACAGGAACTGAGGTGGATGCTTTGGCAATGGTGCCTGTTGAAGGGGAGTTTGTTTTGCCTGTGAAGGCTGGTTTTGATGGCGAGGCTTCTTATGCTGATGGACAGGAAAGTGTTATGGCACAACAGGTTTTTTTTGATGAGGCTTTCATCAATTTTTACCCTCAGCAAGAGCTGCTGCATTGGTTCTCCGATATTGGTGCTGATCGTATCAGGGATTTTGGGCTTGAGATGAGACGGGATGGTGTGTATGTCAGGAGCTTTGTCTCGAGAAGCTCTGGTTTTGTATTGTGGGAAGTGGGATGGAAGATTATGCCTGTGGAGGATGATGGAGTTTCTTGGATTACCTGGAACAGAGATGTGCTGGTTACACTGTATGATGCTCAGAGGATTGATGGAGGGAAACGTGGTCATATGCTTTCTGCTGATCATGAATGATTCAGCAGGCTAGGGGTTGGGCAAAGTATGTCAGGCTAAAATCTGAGAGGGTTTTTTGGTCAATGTACATATGGTGCGTGTGGTGTGTGAATAAAATTTGCCCTGAATGCCCTGGCAAGTGTACAGGCCGAGTGATTTTGTTGTGAGCTGGAATATGCACGTGTTTTATTCCGGAGAAAATGCTGGAGATCTGGAGTTTTATTGCATCAGTATGGTGTGCCGGTGGTTGCTAAATGCAGAGCATCGAGATTAGAAATTGATGGGTAATCATCGTGTTTAGCAAGTTAATGATGCAGCTGACGAGAATGCAGGCAACTCTCGCATTTTTTGGAAGATTCGGCGCGGTGGTATTTTCTGAAAAAGTATAAGGGGAAGGGGCTCTTGTAATAGTAGTGGTGGCCATTACTTGGTGGTTTGGAGGCTTTTTAGAAAAATATTAAATATGTAATATAGCCAATTTAAAAGGCCACGTGAAGGCATGGAAAACGGCCACCTTGACGTCTAGAAGGTGGCGGAAATGTGCAGAGGGAGGGCGACTTTCCAGAAGGGAGGCGGAGAGAGAAAAGGGCCGTCGGTCTTGTTTTAAAGGGGCTTCCCAGGCGAAGAGCACTAGAGGCAGCCTTGTGTGTGTGTGAAGGCCGGCGTAGGAGAGGGGGTCGCCGTTTATGCCTCTGAGGAGAAAACCAGTCGGTGTTCAGCAGGCAAAGAGAGAAGAGCTGGGGGGCCTCGTCAGTGTTGAAGCGACGGGCGCTGCAGAAGAAGACGCCAGAGCGAGTTGGCTCAACAGAAAGAGGTCGTGGCCTTGCTGAAACGGGTCGCCAGGAGACGCCAGGGGAGAGCCGAGCGGCTGCTGTGTGTGTGAAGTGCCGGTGTCAAAGAGAGAAGGGCTAGAGCAGCCGCCGCAGGTCTGTAGAGAGACGCCAGGGGACAAGGTGTGCCTACCTGGTGTGTGGAGGCGACGGCTGGCTGACAGCTACGGTGGGTTTGCAGAAGCGAGGAGACAGAAGTAGCCGCCTTCTTGTGTGGGCTGACAGCGTAGGGTTGGTGCAAAGAGGCGCAGCTGCAAAGCGCAAGTGTGAGGCGCTGCTGGCGAGGACAGATGAAGGATGCGCAGCCGCCCAAGGTGTAAAGGCGAGTGGGCAGCCGACAGGCTGAAGGTAAAGAGTAGCCGAGGTGGTCGCCAGAGTAGCCGAAGGTGAGTCGGCAGTCAGGAGAAGAAACCAAAGGGCTGAGAGAAGGGCTGGAGTACGGCCGGGTGAACAGAGAAAGAGGCTGCAGGTCTCTTGGGTGATGTCTAGTGTGGGCATCTGATCGGAGCAGCAGAGTGAGGGCTGCTGTTTGAAGGGGTACATGAGATGTGGCTTGGGCTAGGTATCTGGGATGCTGCGGTGAGCAGTGGGTTCGTGGTGAAGAGATTGTGCAGAGGCTCTGGTGGTTGGTGAGCTGCTGGTCACGACATACAGAGAGTGGGAGCTGCTGAGTGAAGGTTAGCTGGTGTGGGCGCCTTCTGGAGAGTAGCTGGTCTTGTGTGGGCGGTGATTGCAGGCAGTGTGTGGATGCTGACCAGAGAGGGAGCCTTGGTTTTTTGTGTGTGTTGAGTGCAGAAGTGGTGCTGATGTGTGGGCTGGAGACAGTGGGGCTCGCCTACGACAATTGGCAGGTAGCAGCAGACAGAGAGTAGTCGGGCTACAGAGGAAGAGAAGAAGGGTTGCTGGTGTGGGCGCCCTCTGGAGATTACAGGGACCGGGAGACAGAGGCTTGGTCGTCGGACGCAAGGGTGTGATTCCCTTGGCAGTAAATCCTGGCCGGAGTCCTGGTCTTTGGTGTATTTGCTGTGTTTATACAGTGTGTATGGTGTTGTGTGTTTGCTGAATATATCATCTGTCCTTCATGGTTTTGAGCTGTCTTATGGTGTGGGTGGGTGGCGAATGTTGAGAGAGTGTTCCAGCCGGTGGCTGGTGGTGCCCCGTTCGTGGTAGTTTTTCCAAGTTTGGGAGGTGGAAGAGCTATAGAGGCAGGTATTTCTTTCTTTTTTTCACCTGATAGTATGCATAAAGGATGAGTTAGGATGTGATAAGATGAGTTAGGATGTGATAAGAGGTGTATGAGATGTGATAAGAGGTGTATGAGATGAGATAAGATGCATATAAGATGAGTTAGGATGTGATAAGAGGTGTTAGGATGTGATAAGAGGTGTATGAGATGTGATAAGAGGTGTATGAGATGTGATAAGATGAGTTAAGATGTGATAAGATGAGTTAAGATGTGATAGGAAGTGTATGAGATGTGAAAAGATGAGATAAGAAATGTATGTGATGAGATAAGATGAATATGGGTTGTGATAGGGTGAGAATGGATGTGATGAAAAAGAATAGATGAGAAGGCGTATGGGGTTATATGAATGGGAATGAGGAAATGGTGTATGGATGTGTATGTATGGATGTATGCATGTAGATGTGAGTGTGAATGTGGATGTATGGATCTAAATGAGGATGTCGATGTAGAGGTATGGATGTAGATGTGGATGTATAGATGTGGAGGTGGATATATGTATGGATGTGAATATATGATATGTGATGTGAAGGAATCTGAAATGATGAGATGGAAAATGATGTGATTGGATGAGTACACATATAACTGGAATGTGGAATAAGCAATGTGGATTGATGAGGGATAATGTGGAAAAATGTGAGTTAATATAGAAACTGTATTTTGTGACTGTTTGTAAATGATGTTTGTAAATGACTGTTTTATGTCAAGATTGCTGGGAAAGCATTGTGACCATCTTATGATTAAGGTCGTGGAGACCTAACTGATAAAGTTGCAACTGCTGACGGAGAGTCAATGGAGGACGTCTCGCGTAGCAAGGTCGACCGAGGTCTTGACCAGCCTCGGTGTGATTAAAATGGTGAGCTTTCGGTACGGTGGATGAGGGGCCAAGGAAGCGGCCTATGAGTGAAGCACTAGGTCACCTGCGAAGGATCCTAGAGGGTGCTAACCATACGGTGCTCGGGCTCTGGGTCGCCCAGGATACCCACGCGTGCGTCGAGGAAGATATTGGAACAGAGTTGGAGTTGTTTTCTGAAATCGGGCATGGATCTGGTTGATTGACCTTGTTGGTCTTCAAATGGATGAGTCCATGGCTCTTTATATGGATCTGTTGGTTGATCTTGCTGATCTTCAACGAGAGTCCATCTTGATAAGTGATTATATTGCCGAGTATTATGGGCTAGGGATTAGGAAACGGCCCCTGAGTGGACAGGTGGTGAGCGTCCTAGTTGCCAATGATGCCATAGATACTCTGATGAAGGAATGATGGAAAAATTGAGAATCAACTGGATAAATTGGAAGATGGTGATCAGTGATACTATGGTTTTTTTTTAAAGGATTGTTTTAAACTGGTTGAATCTGTGAAAAGGCAATTTCATATTGGGTGTGTGAGTGGTGTGACTAGTTTTATTTTTGCATGAACATCCGGTTAGGGGGCCTTGGGACTCTTTCCTTGGTACCCGGGACAAAACCTAACCAAATTCTTAATTGGATCCCATCACTACACTGGTTGGGCGGTTGGCTAACCCATGGGACTGGATGGGGTTAGGCTGGACTGATGGATCCGTAAATCGAGACTCAAACTTTTGTTTTTACGATAGATAAAATAAATCCTGGACAGTAACTGTTCTATAGATAGGAATCAACAGCTGTGCCTCTTGAATGGGAAAAAAAGCGTTGATCCCAATGATCCAAGTGCAAGTTCTTCCTTGACCTGACCAAGTATCTTATAGATGTAATTGGATCAGCTCGATCAGAAATGATCTTGACTACGTTAGAGTAAAAAGTTATCTTGGTGGAATCGCCCGTGCTTTTCGGTAAAAGAAGTTTTTCCGGGTTTGGTTTTGGAACAACCGACGGATTAGTCTCTTATCCGGATATCCGTGGGTGAGGCCCCGAATGTGGGACCCCTGTCCCACGCGAGAAGTGCTACTTCCGCTGCTAGTATCCCGAATCTGTTGCTCGGTGGGAACAGGGATCTTACAGTGTTACATTCATTGATAACCACACTAGGAAAGTGTGGGTTTATTTCATGAAGGAGAAAAGTGAGGTATTTTCTCACTTTCAGAGATTTAAAGCCTTGGAGGAGAAGGAAAAAGGCATGTAAATAAAATTCCTAAGATCAGATGGTGGGGGAGAATATTTTTGTTAATGAGTTCATCTATTTCCTAAGAAAGTAGTGAGTCAAGAGGCAAGTTACATCTCCGCAACAGAATGGTGTTGCAGAAAGGAAAAACAGGCACATTGTAGAAGTGGCACGTGCCTTGATGGCTGAAAATAATATGCCACATTACTTTTGGGCAAAAGAAGTAGCAACTAATGTGTACATTATGAATAAGACACTCATTGCAGTTGTTCATGGTATGACTCTTGAACAGAAGTTTACAGGTATAAGACCGGATGTGTCTCACTTAAAAGTGTTTGGGTCTATTGCATATATACATGTTCGCGATGAAGTGAGAACAAAGTTAGATCCAAAGGCAGAGAAATGCATCTTCATTGGTTATTCTATGGAGCAAAAATGTTATAGATGCTATAACCCTTCCACTCATGAGATGCGAGTAAGTAGAGATGTTGTCTTTGATGAGATGAGTAGCTGGTATGCACCAGTAGTGAAGGCAACAAAAGATGCAGATGTAAGAAGTGCTGATGTTGCACCACATGTAGAGCAACAATAACAATCACAGGTGCTGAGTGGACCTGGGGAGTCCTCGAGTAGTGGATCCAATGTTAGCCCATGGTCAAGCACGTTGAGAAATGATGTAGGTACACATGTATCATGGAAAGGGAAGGAAAAAGTAGATCAACGTTTTGTGCCTGATCTACCAGCAGGTCACTCATATGTGGATGATGACTCTAGTGGATTTGAGCAGAGCCTTGATGAGGAGTTTGGCATTCCGTCTGTGGTTACTCCTGGTGTGTAAGGAGAACCAAGGTTGTTTTGAGAAGTGATCCAAGTGTACGCATGTCCACGAGGGTTAGATACCCTGTTGATAGGTCAAGATATGATGGATATACAACCCATCATTATGCTTATAGGGTAAAAGTGATACAGGAGGTTGAGCCCACTTTTTTTGAGCAGGCAATTGGAAATAAGAAATGGGAAGATGCCATGGATGAGGAGATGGCAGCATTGGATGCAAATGCAACATGGGAGTTAGTGCCTTTGCCTAGGGAAAAGAAGGCAATTGGATGTAAGTGGGTGTATAACGTCAAGAACAATGCTGATGGTTCAGTGAGCAGGGTACAAGGCAAGATTGGTTGCCAAGGGCTATACACAGTCTTATGGCATAGACTATGAGGAGACACTTAGGCCGGTTGCAAGAATGGCAATCATGAGAGCTGTCATTGCTATGGCTGCAGTGAAGGGTTGGTCTTTACATCAAATGGATGTAAATAATGCTTTCTTACATGGTGATTTGCAAGAAGAAATGTACATGATGTAGCTACCAGGTTATGAGAGTGATGCACATACAGATTTTGTGTGAAAGCCTTGTATGCCTTGAAGCAGGCACCCAGAGCATGGTCAAACAAGATCGGGGAGTATCTTGTTACCATTGGATTTTAGATATCCAATGTAGATTTTTCACTATATGTGAAAAAGACACATAGAGGAATCATGCATCTATGTGGATGACTTAATTATCACTGGTGATAGTGATGCAGACATACATGGTGCAGGATGCTTTTGAAGCAGAAGTTTGAGATGAAGGATTTGGGTGAGCTACGGTATTTCTTGGGCATAGAGGTGGTGAGATCACCTCATGGCATTTTGCTATTGTAGAGGCAGTATGGCTTGGACATGTTGTCCAAGTATGGTATGACAGGCTGTAAGCCTATTTTAGTGCCATTGGAGTAGAACACAAAGCTTTCCGCAGATACAGGTGAGCTTTTGGAGGACCCCCACTACATACAAGTGCATGGTGGGTAGTTTGATCTACATGACCATTACAAGGCTAGACTTGAGCTATGCTGTTGAACTTGTGAGTCAGTTTATGTAGGCCCCTAGGAAGCCACACTTGGATGCAGCTAAATGGATCCTCAGGTACATAAAGTCCACAACTGATTATGGACTTTTCTATGAGGCCGGTACAGAGATACAGTTTCATGGGTACACAGATGCATGGGTAGTATTGCAGACAGGAGATCTACCAGTGGTTTTATGTTCTCATTTGGGAGTGCTACTATGAGTTGGAGAAGGAATAAGCAGCCAACAGTTGCCTTGTAGAGTACAGAGGCAGAGTACAAGGGTGCTCTTATGGCAGCTTGTGAGGTAGCTTGGTTTTAGAAGCTACTTGGTGACATGGGAGAGCCTGTGTGGATAGGGCAGTGTCATATATTGTGACAACATGAGTAGCATACAATTGACCAATAACCTAGTATATCATGCTAGAACAAAGCACATTGAGGTGCATTATCACTTTGTGAGGGAGAAGGTTCTAGAAGGAGATGTAGATTTGGTATATGTCAACACACAGAGGATCAGGTGGCTGACATCTTCACGAAGACATTGGGCATAGAGAAGCTCCACAAGTTTAGGAGCTTACTTGGAGTGCAGTGTGTAGAATTGAGCTCATGGGGGGGGGAGAGTTGAGATATCGATCTCAACTAGTGCTACCGGCGGACATTGATGACTCACCTGGGTGATAGCTTCCGCATCTACACCACTGGCATGGTTGGTAAAATTATGGGTGATATGTGGCTAGTGGGATGACAAGCTATGTGATAGCCATTTTGGATTACTAGAGACTGACATAGTTATAGCACTAGCTCATTTTGTCGGGTTCACATTATGGACCGAACCTTGTATGTTATAGTAGTTGAGTACTAACCCATATAGTTGTTTATGTTATGTTGGTTGAGTAAAGAAGAAGAAGATAGAAGAAAATTTAGCTAACCATCTCTCTCTTGTGTGTGTGTTTGCTTGTTGTTGCTAGGGTTTGAAGCTCTCCCTCTCCCCCACATTCTCTTTAACTATGCTTACATAGCAAGTTGTAGAGTCCACATATTTTGATGAGGCTATCGGAAATGTATTGGGAGAAAACTATTGATGAGGAGACGGATGAGTTGTATGAAAATGAGACTTGGGATTCGGTGCCATTGCCTAAAGGCAAGAAAGCTATTGGATGTAAGTGGGTGTATGAGGTGAAACATAATAGTGATGGTAGCATAAGCAGGTACAAGGCTATATTGGTAGCCAAAGGATATGTACAGAGACATGGGATTGATTATGAGGAGATGTTTGCCCCAGTTGCAAAGATGGTAATTGTGAGAGCTATGATTGCGGTGGTAGCTAAAGGTTGGTTTTTACATTAGATGGATGTAAAAAATGTGTTCTTGCATGGTGACTTGCAACAAGAAGAAGTGTATATGGATTAGCCACTTGGTTTTGAGAATACAGGTCACCCAGAGTATGTATGTAAGCTTTGTAAGGCATTGTATGGGCTGAAGCAAGCTCCACGAGCATGGCATCACAAGATTGCTAAGTATCTTTTCACTATTGCTTTTCATATGGTAGATGCAGATCACTCTTTGTATGTGCGTAGGAGTGATAAGGGTATTGTGATCATTACCATCTATGTAGATAATCTTATTGTTGGGGGTGACAACTTTGAAGAAATTGAGCATGTGAAAAGTCTTCTTTTAAAAGGAACTTTGACATGAGGATTTGGGAGATCTGCACTACTTTTTGGGCATTGAGGTCATTCACACACCTTAGGTATTTGGTAGAGACAATATGTATTGGAAATGTTGTCCAAGTATGGGATGGCTGGTTGTAAGCCAATCTCGGTGCCATTAGATCAAAATGGCAAGCTCAGTCCGGATCAAGGTTATGTGCTAGAGGACCCCACTTTGTACAAGAAGATTGTGCTAGAGGACCCCACTATGTACAAGAAGATTGTGGGGAGTTTTATTTATGTCATAATAACCAGGCAAGATTTGAGTTGCATTGTTGGCTTAGAGAGCCAGTTTATGCAGGTTCCACACAAACCGCATTTTGACAGTGTGCAATGAACACTTCAGTATTTGAGAGCCACTATTGATTATGCATTGTTTTATGCAGCAGATGTACCATTAGAGCTATATGGGTACATAGATATAGATTGGGTAGGTAGCATCTTAGAGAGGAGATCTACCAGTGGATTTATGTTTTAATTGGGGAGTTCAGTTCTGTTGTGACATGGAGCATGAAGAAGCAGCCCATAGTTTCCTTGTCGAGTATAGAGGCAGAGTATAGAGGAGCTGCGGTGGCATCGTGTGAGTTTTATTAGTTACACAAGCTACTTTTGCTGATTTGGGATTGTATGTGGAGAGAAAGGTTGTCATATATTGTGACAATCTTAGCAGTATAAAGTTGGCCAGGAAC
Source organism: Cibotium barometz (assembly GCF_041138505.1). Taxonomy (NCBI): domain Eukaryota; kingdom Viridiplantae; phylum Streptophyta; class Polypodiopsida; order Cyatheales; family Cibotiaceae; genus Cibotium; species Cibotium barometz. The sequence continues at coordinate 24,820,509 of NC_141094.1, forward strand.
CTAGTTTTCCATGTGCCGATGAAACACATTGAGGTACTGTGAGACCCCCGCCCCCTCCGAAATGCCCCCTCTGAGGGCGCTGGCAGCGGAAGCAGCATCAGTCTCTCGTGTGGGGCAGGGATCCACACTCGGGGTATGAGACCCCTGCCCCCTCTAAGGACACTGGCGGCAGAAGCAGCGTCAGCCTCTAGCACGGGCCAAGGATCCACACTCGGGGCCTTGCCCATGGATGTCCGGACAAGAGACTAGTCCGGTAGTTCCTTCGAAACCAAACCTGGAAAAACTTCCCTCGCCCGAAAGGCACGGGCAATTCCTCTAGGGAGAATCTTTGAACGAGAGAATTAATCTAATGGGTCAAAGTCTTAACTATTCAAACTAATCTAACCGAACGTAAAGTCACATGGTCAGATCAAAGAAGAGACTTGCACTTGGTCCATAGAATCACCACTTTTTTCCTCCTTTAACGAGGCACATCCGCCGCTGATTCCCTCCCACAGAATAAGGGTCTTCTCAGGACTTAATCTATCTAACGTAACTAATCTCGTAACTTAATAGTATTGTAGGAATCCCCTGATCCAGCCTACCCCAACCGGCCCATGGGTTAGCCAGCCGCCCAACCACTGTATTGGTGGGATTCCTTTATAAGGATTTGGTTATGTTTTGCCCGGGTACTGGAGGAAAAGAGTTTCCACACCCCCTAGCCGACGTTTCATGCAAAAGTTAAGGTAGGCATACCACATACACACCCACCAATATGAAATTGCCATTATAACAGAATCGGCTGTCTTTAAAACAATCCTTCTATGAAAATCATAATATTACTGATCATCATCCTCCGAAATTTTGAGTCCATTGTATTACAAAATATGTCATCATCCTCCGAAATTTTGAGTCCATTGTATTACAAAATATGTCATCTGGACTCTCCGTTGTTGAAGACCAGCTGGCCAACCAACGAGATCCAATATTCTGATTCACAAAAGTCATTCTTTTTAGTCCTTTTCCGAATCTTCCTCGACGCATGCATGGGTGTCCTAGCAACCCCAAGCCCATGCATCACCTGGTCAAAACCCTCTAGGATCCTACTTAGGTGTCCTAGAACTTCACTTAGGGACCGCTTTGTCGGTCCTCACCCATCATATCGGAAGCGCACCATTTTAATCGTACTGAGGCTGTCAAGACCTCGGCAAGCTTTGCTCTACGAGCGACGTCCCTCGACGACTCCCCGCCACCTGCTGTTGCAAAATGAACCTCCTCTTAGCAAAACACATGCCAAATGCTTCCTCCAGCATTCATGCATAAAACAGTCCTTTAAATGAAAATAGAGGTTCTATGCAAGTAAAATTCCCAGTTTGAGATTGGTTCCACCAAACCCTTTTTCCTTAATCCATAATTTTATAATGAGAATCCCTGATCTCTCATCAGGGTAATCTACCCATCATTTGACTGACTATCCAACTAGATTCTTGGTGATTTCAGTCAAGGGAAAACTAGTTAATTCAACGGTAGTCTATTCTTTGTATTAAGAACTCGAATTGGTCATCACATGAAGTTTTTGATTCAGATCGAGAGATGGACAAGTAGATTTACTGACCGTCCCTCTCGTGGTCTAACCAAAATCATTCGGTTTAGTTCTAACAAGGATTTTCTTCAGATAAACATCTACTAAATTTCTAATCGTAAGGAAATTCCAACTTTGTGAATTTCATTCCTTCTTTTCCATAGTAGATTAAGAAATGGTTTTATTAGAGAATATTGGATTTTAATGAAAATACTCTTCTTCCATTTAATCTAATTTTGGGTAAATACCAATTTGGTGATTTAACCACATAAAGTATCTAAATATATTCTTTCTTCCAACTTAATTTATCAACCTTGATTCTCTAGCAGGAATTATGGTGAAAATTCCTCTTTTGTCACCAAAAATTAATTCAATTCTTTCTCTATTTAAATATCATAAGAATTCTTCTTTTAACTAAATACAAATATCCATTTTTTTGAATAAGCTTAAAATTCCTCTATTCCTCATTTAATGATTGGATTCCAATTGTCATGGGAATTTCTCTTTTATCATAAAATAAATCTATCTAAAATTCCTCTTTAAATTAAATAAAAATATGCATTACTTCATATATACCAAGAATTCTGATTTTACCATTTAAATGATTGAATTCCAAATATGATGGGAATTCCTCTTTTATCATTTAAGTTTTCTCATGCATAAAAATAAATTTAACTAAAATTTCTTTTAAAATTAAATTAAAATATCCATTAATTTAAATATGATAAGAATTCCACTTTTACCATTTAAATGATTGAATTCCAAATATGATGGAAATTCCTCTTTCATCATTTAAATTTATTCATGCATAAAATAATTTATCTAAAATTTCTCTTTAATTTTAAATAAAAATATTCATTATTTTAATATACCAAATTTTCTCTTTTCCCATTGAAATACATGGATCTCCATTATCATGGGAATTCCTCTTTTTGCATAAAAATAAAATTACTAAAAATTTCTCTTTTTCTCTAATTAATTATTTAAGTATAAACACTAAAAATTAGTTTTCCATGAATTTAATGAAAATTATTCTTTTAGCATAGGGTGACTAATCCTAGAATATGGTAGGAAGTCCTCTTTTCACATTATGCATAAAAATGATTTATGTATTAATTTTTCAAAAATTTTACCATAGCTCCGCCTGCTATTACTGATAGTTTTTAATATTTTCTAAAAGAATAAGACTTAGTAATACGATTATGATAGAGTAACTATCATTTAGACCTAAATCCAATTTATGAAATTAATCATAATTTTATTAGTATAAAAGCATTAAAAAAGCCATTTTCTAATCTCTAGCTTAACTAGCATAGAGTTTGATCTTTGAATTGAGAATTTATCAATGAGAAGCATCATTTGAATAAGAATTGGTCATAGGAATGACCATTCTTTTGGGGAGAGAGAGATATACATAAAAAGCGTTCTAATTAAGCATAAATGTAAACTTTTGTGATTAATCATTAGAATTATTTAAAAAGCTTAATTTGCATGTAAAAGCCATTCATTTGAAACTTCTCAAGCTTGAGAGGGGTTGAGAAGTGAAAACATTGAGAATATTAGAGAAAAAACCATGAAATTACATCTTACCTCTTGATTTACTTGCTTCTCTATCTTAGAAGAAGCCCCCAACCAATCAATTGGTTAGTGTGTTGAGAGAAAGGTCCAAGGATAGTTGAAGAGAGAGAGAAGCTCCAATCTCTCCAAAATGTAGAGGATTTTTAAGGGATAATAAAAAATATGCTTATTTTAATGTAATACTGGCATGGTCTAGTTCACATATGAGAATACAAAAGAATGAGGGTCTATTTATAGGTGAGGGAGGCCACTAACTGAGCCCAACTAAGTTCTAGAATTTTCCAGGTTCAGTTTGGCTAAATTTGGACAAGATTTGGACCAGTTTAGCTCCCATTTTGATCTAGTTTGATCATGGAGATAGGAGAGATAAAAATATCTTAATATTTTTGAATTAATAACTCATCCACATGTGTGAAATAGGCGCCTACCTCAAAGTCTCCCCCCTCCTTACCAAGGTGTCAAAAATGTATCATTGTTCCAAAATATCTCATTTTTTTAGTAATATCTCATAGTTTTTAACTAATAAACCTTGTACTCAGTCAACTCTTCATCTTATGTGAGAATTTACTCATTTTTGGGTATTTTCTTTTATTCATTGGATTTACCTCATCTCAACACTTGGATTAATCTTATTGGCCCATAGGAACCTTAATTGGACCATAATCCAAAAATTTCAGAAAATCTTGACCCTTAGGCTAAGGTCTTTTATATCGTTTTTAATTGATTCCTAATGCACCTTGGAGAATTTATTTTGAACTTTTGCTTCAGGGAAACATATTTTTGATATTAGGAGAATTTGTTTATCCAAAAATATCTCAATATTGAATTACCTCTCTCTATAATTTTTCTTCTCTCTAGACAAAAACAAGGAAAAATAATATTTTCTTGTATTCAGAAATAGGGAATGATTACAGGGGATTGAAGTAAAGCTTATTCATTATTCAAGCTAAGGAGGAATTTTACATGGGGCCTTGCCCATGGATATCTGGACAAGAGACTAGCTCGGTAGTTCCTCCGAAACCGAATCTAGAAAAACTTCCCTCGCCCGGAAAGCACGGGCGATTCCACAAGAAAAATCATCTAACAAGAGAATTGATCTAATGAGTCAAAGTCTTAACTAACCAAACTAATTCGACCAAACCCGAAAGCCACATGGTTAGATCAAAGAATAGACTTGCACTTGGTCCATAGAATCACTGCTTTTTTCCTCCTTTAGTGAGGCACAGCCGCCCCGCTAATTCCCTCCCATAGAACAAGGGTCTTCTAGGACTTAATCTAACTAACGTAACTTAATCGTAATTATTTTTATCGCAGGAATCACGCAATCCAGCCGGCCCATGGGTTAGCCAACCGCCCAACCACTATATTGGTGGGATTCCTTTATAAAAATTTGGTTACATTTTGCCCGGGTAAATTTGCCCGGGTACTAAGGAAAAGAGTTCCCATGCCCCCTAGCCGGCGTTTCAAGCAAAATTCAAGGTAGTCATACCACTTACACACCCAATAGAAATTTTTATTTTACAGATTCAGGTGTCTTTAAAATAATCTTTCAATGAAATCATAGTATTACTAATCATAATCCTCCAAAATATTGAGTCCATTGTTTTACAAAATATATCATCTGGACTCTCCAACCATCATTGAAGACCAGCTAGTCAACGAACGAGATCCAATATCAAAATTCCATTCACAAAAGTCATTATTTCGGTTCATCCGTATCTTCCTTGACGTACGCATGGGTGTCCTAGCAACTGTGAGCCCATGCATCACACCTGGTCAGAACCCTCTAGGATCCTACTTCGGTGTCCTAGCACTTCACTCAGGGACCGCTTTGTCAATCCTCGCCCATCGTACCGAAAGCACACCATTTTAACCATACCGAGGCTGGTCAAGACCTCGGTAGGTTTTGCCGAGCGACGTCCCTCGACGACTCTCCGTTAGCTGTTGACAAACGAGTCTCTCCTTAGTTAAACACATACCAAATGCTTCCTCCAGTATTATGACATAAAATAGACCTTTAAAAGAAAACAGAGGTTCTATGCAAGTAAAAATTCCTAGTTCGAGATTGGTTCCACAAAATCCTTTTCCTTTAATCCAAATTTTTTTAATGAGAATCATTGATCTCTCATTAGGGTAATCTACCCATCATTTGACTGAATATCCACATCCATTCTTCACATACACATTCACATCCATTCTTCACATACACATTCACATCCATTTTCGTCACATACACATCCACATCTATTCTGTCACATACACATTCACATTCATTTTCATCACATATCATCCATTCACATCCCATATCATTCATTTACATCCTGATTCACATGACATCACATCTCATCCATTCATTCACATCTATCTCATTCACATGTCATCACATCTATTCACTTAGGGACTGCTTCGTCTCGGCCCTCGCCCATCGTACCGGAAGCGCACCATTTTTCAACCATATCGAGGTTAGTCAAGACTTGGGCAGGCTTTGCCGCGTGAGCCGTCCTTTGAACACTCCCCGCTAGCTGATTGCAATCGAACTTCCCTTTGAACACTCCCCGCTAGATGATTGCAATCAAACTTCCCTTAGAAAAGCATATACCAAACGCTCCCTCCAGCATTCTGGCGTAACTAGACAGACCTTTAAGAGAATAGGGTTTCTATGCAAGTTTTCAGTTTAGTATCTCCAAAACTTCTTAATCGGAATTCTAAATTTCATACCAGAATTCCTTGAATTCTATAACCTTGATCCACATATCAATTTGAAGGATCTTAAACTAAGTTTTAGATTTGGCGGAGTTTGAGTGTATTTTTCTAAACTGGTCACACCTTCTTTCCTCGAAACTGACAAAAGAGTTTGGTCTTGGTCATAGTCTGATTCAAGGTTCGAGTCGGATAAGATTTTTCTTGAACTATCTTTCTCGAAAAGGTTTGATAACTCAGTTACTATTTTACTAAATTTCTTTCTTTGAATATTCACTTAATTGATTTCTAAATTAGTGAGGGACGAGTGAGGGACCTTGCCCCGCACAAGAAGTGCTACTTCTGCTGCTCTGCTAGCACCCCAGAATTCGTTGCGCGGAGGGGACAGGGATAAACATATTAGCAGGAAAGATTTTTTTATTTGTGTATCAATGATTCTTAATTTTGTTCAAATTAAATCAAAAAGTATGTATTTAATCTAGGCTTTGAAGCAGGGTCTTTAAGTATAACTAAGATTATGTATTTATATTGTTAATAAAGTTTTGAAATAAAATTATGGCTTTTTTAATTAAAAAGCATGCTAGTTAGATTAATAATTACATAGTGTTTAATATTTTTCATTAGAAGATTAGAAAAACAGTTTAAAAAGCTCTTTTTTGTTCAACTAGATTAAGAGAAGTAGAGGAAGAAGAAGAAGAAAAGAGGAGGAGAGAAAGAGAGAAGAATAAAGAAAAAAAACATTGTCTTTGGTTTTTTTTAATTTAGGGTTTACAGAAAAAAAGGATTAAGATGAAGAAAAGGGATAAGGAGATGAAAAGGAGGAGGAGGAGAAAGAAGAAGAAGAAAAGGGAGAGAAAAAGAGAGAAGAAAAAGAAGAAGAGGGGGGAAGAAGAAGAAGAATATTAGGGTTTCTTCTTCTTATTAGGGCATCAATACCACTGGCTCTTCATATGAAGCTTTAAGCTCTTGATTTTTAAAAGAAGCTAGAAATGTAAAGCTTGAAGGAAGATGGGGAGGAGGAGAAAGAAGAAGAAGAAGAAAAGGGAGAGAAAAAGAGACTCAATACCAACTATGAAAAAAATTGGAATAGGTGGTATTGGACATAGGTTGCCTTTATAACATTAGGCGTACAAGGTTAGGAATATAGGTGTTGTTACATTTGAGATTTAAAACAATTTCTCAGTGGAGTTAGAGGCTGATGCAAAATTTTGTTAGGACATTTAGAAGTGATATTCCCCATTTGTTTACACTTGTTACATTTCATCTTTTTGTTGGGATATTTGATCCAACAATTATTTACCAAATGACCCACCTTTTTGCACAATGGACATAAAGCTTGTTCGATATTCAATGGAGTCGATGCATTTGAAGATTCAGCTCCTCTAAGACAAGATTGAATGACTCCTTCAAGGGTGGGATTAGGTATGTTCTTCGGGGTGGTAACTAAGGTGGGGTACACCTTCTTGACTGCTTTTAACAAAATAGCCACTACATCATCTTCATCCATTCTCGCATTCACTGATGCAATTTGAGCCATAAGGCCCTTCAAATGAGAGATAAAGGCTCCAATGTTGTCTCCCTCTTTGAGCTCCAAGCTGAAAAATTAAATTTTAAGTGAGATCTTGGAATTCTTACCACGAGCTCCATAGAGCTTGTCAAGCTCATTCCATTTCTCCTTTGCAATTGGAAGCTGGTCCACATGGTGAATAAGAGCCTCATCAAGATGGAGCATGATGATGGCTTGTGCCCTCTCATCATCTTCAATATCTTTAGCCTTATTTCGATCAATAACCTTAGTGCCGGAGATGAATGGCCAAAAACCTTTGGACATCATCTTGTACTTGACAAGAACTTGCCAAGTGTGGAAGCCCTCTCCTAAGAACTTAATTTGGGTGTTTTTCTTTGACATTGGGTATTGAAGGGGGATAACAAGAGTGTAATGGGCTGATTTATGAAGAAGAAAACCATAAAATTTGTGATGTTTTGGTTTAAGTAGAAAGAGAATGGCTTATGAGAGTGCAACAACCCTTAATCAAGCCAAGGATGTTGCATAAAAAGAGATTAAGATGATGAAGCTTATGGTTTAGCACTTAGGGTTTGTGCCCAACCACTAATTCTGATGGAGATGAGCTTCATTAGTGTCAAAGAACACTTTTTTAGTGATTAAGATCACCATTAGTGTTTAGCAACACTATTAGTGCTTAAGGGTAAATTTTTAGCGTCTAATGACACTTGCATTGGTGATTAGATTCACCATGAGTGTTTAAGAACACTCTTAGTGTTTAGAAACACTCTAAAATGGCTCCCCTTTGCTAGATTAGTTACATCATTAGTGTTAATTAACACTATTAGTGTTTATGAACACTATTATCAAGCTGAAGAAGCTTTCATGGAGCAACTTGGTCTTTTGCTTCTAGCGTGCACACAAACAACCATTGAGGCTGATTTCTTGGCTGTAGAACCTTGAGGCTTAGGGCTTCAAAAGCCCTAAGCTAATGTGGCTTATAGTTGCACACAGCAGGCATATAGCTGTACAAACTCCAGTGCTACAGAACTATGTGCCGGCCTGCTGAGAACATAATGGCACGGCTGAGAGAGGAGAAAACCTTCAATTGACTATACGTTCCTGAGCGCTCGGTGATGTGCTTCATCTTCCTAGTTAGAAGCAAGCCAAGACATGGCTTTCACAAGCAGCTGGAAGGCCTCCACTGGCTGGGGGTTCATCTCCACAAGTAGTGAGTTATGGATAACCTATACAAAATGTGACCTAATCTACCCAAGCTCTAGATACCATGTGCTTATGCTAGATCAAGTTGAGTGGAGGAGAGAGACCCAAAAAATACAAGAACAAATCTTGTTTATTAAGTTGCTTATGCATATAACTTGGCCTTTTCCCACACAAATGCCTTAAAGCTTTGCCTTTAAATAGGTGAGCTAGTGGACCATAAGTCCATTCACACACACACCACCCTTCTCCTACCCTTTTACATGACAGACTTTTAATACTGAGGACAAAACTAATTGCATTGGTAGTGGAGTCATTATTTTGGAATTTCCATATGAGGCAGTGAACTTTGAAGTGCTCAGAGAAGAAGATGTGGGTGTGGTTATTGAGCTGGCATGTGAAACTAGCTCCTTAACATTGCCTACAATGGAAAGTGTTAACCTTGTGAGATGGCCTATCAAAAGACATACCTTCCAAGATGGATCACTATTATTGGATGAAAAAATGCAAGCATAGCATATAGCCAACAATGGGTTCAATGGGAGCCTTGCTTCCTTGCCTATCAAAAAGAGAAGATATTTTATGGTAAAAAGGAAGGGTAAGGAGGTGTCGACAACAACAGGTTCCTCTACAAGGATATCATTGGACATAGTATCCCTATTGTCCAACATAGATTGTTGTGAAAAGAAAAGTTGTCAACTTGTAGATCGTGGAATGGTCTTGAATTTACGTAAACATTATTGGGAACAAAGCTTGCAAGCTAGAACTAACTATGTGTATGACTCTCTCAGCATGGCATTGAAAAGATGCAAGGGGGAAGAGAGCTTGAGCTCTTGCAAGCACACACACACTCACAAAACCCTAATAGAGAATACACAAGGTGAGAGGCTGAAAATCTTCTTCTTCTTCACACAACACTCAACACACCATATACAAGATAAGAGTACACACAATATGAAAGATACTCAACCAATACATACAAGGGTTCTCTATAGTGTGAACCCAACTAAATGAGCTGGCGCCTGGCCATAATTCTGATTACTTGTTCGGCCACCTCCTTGACCGCGTCCAGGCCTCCTCTACCTCGTCCTCTACCTAAACTTGTGTAGAAGGCCTGTTGCTCTGAACTGTTTTTGTTTTGTGAAGACTGTTGGTCTTCACCCAAGCTCTTCTCTTCTATAATCAGCATAGACACCAAATCTGTAAAGTTGGGAATGTTTTCTCGAGTCTGAATACATGTCTTGAATGCCTTGTATTGTGGCCCGAGACCACGTAGACAGACTTCCACCTTATCATCATCATCTACTGACACACCAATAGATGCAAGGGATTCCACAATACCCTTTATCTTCAATGCATAGTCATTCACAGAATGAAGTTCATTCTTCAACTGTATCTTACGTGCCTTGGTATTTGTTTCATAGAGTTTTACCAAGGTGTCCCACGCCTCCTTGGGGGACTTGGCATCCTGAATGTGCCCAATCATGGTGTCTTGTATACTAATGGAGAGCCAATACATAACTTTCCTGGCTCCTTGGTTCCAGTCTTTAAACTCTTTCACATCTGCTGCAGGCAGTCGGATTTAGGTATCTCTGGTGCCTCTTCATGCTCACCTTCTATGTAGTCCCAATAACCCTTTCCCATCAGGAAATTTGTCAACCTGAACCTCCAAGCATGGAAGTTGTTCTTATCAAGCTTCTCTGCCACAATGTGGGTTATGCCATCATTTGACATCTTGTCAAACACACAAATTTACCAGAAACAGCACTCTCGTTTGTCCTGCACAAATTGCTGTATTTCCTGCAGCGGTACTGTAGTCCTCTCAAATGTCACAACCAGTGACTTCAATATGCATACATACACCCAATGGCAACTGTTGACCTCTTTGTAGCACCCACAGTGTCTGCATAGCCAATCTGTCTTCCTGCAGTTCTTAAAATAGAGTTCTGCAAAGAATCGATGACTTACCCACAGTGCTCGAAATCGCCTGCTTTCTGAAAAACGGAGGTCCAGACGCGCCCGAAACGCGTTTTCGGCCCGAAAAATTCTGTACCGCGAAGAAAGCTACTCAATCAAAGATCGTTTGCCGGTGCCTCCCGTAGAGCTCCCGACAAGGGTGTAGCCATCACCAACACAAATAGGGAAGAGTAGTTGAAGCTCTTACCCTCGTACTGCTTCCTGTGGTTCTCTTGCTTGCAGCTCAGCCCCCCTTAGCACAAACCAGGCTCTGATACCATGAAAAGATGCAGGGGGGAAGAGAGCTTGAGCTCTTGCAACAAGCACACACACACTCACAAAACCCTAATAGAGAACACACAAGGTGAGAGGTTGAAAATCTTCTTCTTCTTCACACAACACTCAACACACCATATACAAGATAAGAGTACACACAATATGAAAGGTACTCAACCAGTACATACAAGGGTTCTCTATAGTGTGAACCCAACTAAATGAGCTGGCGCTATAACTATGCCAGTCTCTAGAATAGCTGTCACATAGCCTATCATCCCACTGGCCGCATATCACCCAAGATCTCACCAACCATGCCAGTGGTGTAAGTGTGGGGCCTATCCCCCAGGCGGGTCATCAGTGTCCACCGCCTCACTAGACGAGCTCGATATCTCAATAGGCATGTCGTACTGATGCTATAGGAACAATGCAATATAGGTTTGCAATGAATGGTGGAGATATGCTCTAGATCATGGTATGAGATGCATGGTATTCCAAGGACATCATTCTATCCGTATAGGCGGCAAATCGAGAATGGTATGCAAAGAGCTATGCATGGAAACAAGGGTATAATTAGAAAGGGATGGGATCATCCAGAGTTGGGTAGAGCAATAATTTGAGTTTTTGTGCAGAATAACTCTGAGCGCATGCCCCACAAAAACATGACTTTAGCTGATGGAGCAAGAGACACCCAATTGGTTATTCTAGATGTGTATAAACAAGTCGACATTTGAAATGAGGTGAATCTAACATTGAAACATTCGAAACAAAAAGATATGTCCATGTCTACTTTTATAAGGATTTGGAATACAAAGTTTATGCATGTGAGTCTTGCCAAGACAAGTGAGTTTTCAAAATGTGCTACGTGTAGTGGAATCAAAGAACAAATAGGAGCTATAAAGTGCCAAGAGGAAAGAAACAAGCTACTGCATCATCGAAAACTTCACATGTTACAACAGCTCAATTGTAGAAATTTATATTATGCATGGCATTTGAGCTCTCACTTGAATCCTAAAAAATACTTATGCATTATACACGATAAGGTGGACCAGAAGAAAACAACAATCCTTGGATTGAAGGTGCACTCAAAGGAAACAGATAAATTCATGTAGCTATCGATATCATTAACGGGCATGATAACTCATGGACATGATCAAGGGCATTATGGGAGCTTTTCTATTAGCTTATGGCCATAAGATCCAAATTTCACAATTGGTTCTCTTGCCTTGTGTTTAAGGAACTTGGAGAGATGTGACATACATGACTATGGGGACCTTGCTTATGATGGAAAGCCAAGATCGAGTAGCACATTATTTAACGCCTTGAACTCACGAGTGGCTCTTAATCACCATAATACCTCAAGCTCTAGGAAACCCTCTTATATAGTTGTTGACCCAAATCTTGCATCTACAACTGAGGAAATACAAAACAACACACAACATGGTGATTTCAAAAGGCTACCAGAGAACCTAATGTTGCAATTGGATAATTGTGCATCTGAGAACAAGAATCGTTACTTGTTTGCATACCTTTATTTGTTGGTTGCTAGAGGAGATTTCAAAATTATACAATTGGGTTTTCTAATGGTGGGTCATACACATGAGGATATTGATGCAATGTTTAGCAGATTCTCTGAAAGGTTAAGGACAAACCAAACATTAACATTTCCACACTTAATGTGTATTTTCAAGCAATGTCAAATTTCAGCTCCAACACCATTCTTGATTACACAAGTTTCAGACTTCAAGACCTTCATTGATGGGGATACTTATGTGATGGTCAGGATGCCTTAATAAACACTCAAAGCCACTACAGTTTCGGTTCTTCATGCAAGATAATGTGCCAATCATGCAATACAAGGTCCACCCAAAATCAATTGAGTGGCTGCCAAAAGAAAGTGGCATTGAGCTATGGAAAAAAGATACTGAGGGTAAGCCTATATTGCTAAGAGGGGAGCCATGTTTGTTACCAATGTTTGAGTACATTAAAGACCACTCACAAGGGAATCAAGGATTACACAAAATATTGGCAAATATGGTCAGATGACCAAGGACCAAAAGTGGCTTTCATGTTGTACATCAAACCTGTGATCGAGTATTGAAAAACCATGATGTAAGGGCCTCAAAAGCCTAATGTAGAACAAGTTGGTTCGTATGCAGATTTTTGGCCAAGAACACAAAGTATAAACAAAGAGAATGTAGAGGAGAATCTTGACGATGACTTCTTGGGAACAATTGGATGATCACTACTGTGGTCCAATTGGTAAAAGGCCCAAGGAAGCATTTCAACCAATGGTTGATGTTAAGAAGGGAGATTTTGCACTTATTCAGCCACCAGCAGATCCAATCTACCCAATTTGGCTAGGTACAGGAAAGTAACATTGATGTGAATAGGTCATCTAAGAGCTACAAGAAAGTTTTGATATAGTATTGGGCACCAGTTAGTAAACGAAGAAATGCAAGTGATACCGAGGTTTATGCCGATTGTTGGAATAAGTTCTGAATGTGCAATAGGAAAGATCCTGTTCGTTGGGAAGATGTTAACTCAATAGTGTTTGCATGGGTTACAAAGGGACAAAATATTCCACAAAGGATCAAAATACCACCAAAAATTTGCTTAAAGGCATTCAGAGCTTATGTGGTTTTGTGAGTGGAGAATGAATGAGGATGCATTTATGGTTCCATAGCTTATTTTGTCATGTAAATATTGAGAACATGGTCATGCTTTTTCTTTTTAAATTTTTGGCACCATACTAATGTTTCTTTTTTTTAAATTTTGTATATCCTTTACACATTTTTTTAAACAGTTGTGGAATTGTTCAAGTGCAATCGGCTTAAATGGTGTTTATAAACACCACCTAAAAAATAATTTAGATCAACGATCAACAATGCTATGTATGTTACAACTGACTTAAATGGTGTTTATAAACACCACTTGTAAATTGATTTTAATCAACAATCAAAAATGCTATGTATGTTACAATGATTGGTGTTTATAAGTAACAAACATTATAGACCTGTTGAACGATAACTCAATTCATGCTTGCGTAAGAGTCTTCTTGACACATTGGAAGGAATAAATCTCAAATTTAATGAAATTACCAAAATCAATGAAATTACCAAAATTACTAGGAGACTCTATATTTCAGATTCCCAAAGTATGTGGGATTTTCCCAAATTCCCTAATATGGTGTTTATATTTTTCCACAATCGTACCACATTTGTCACTCTCACGGCCGTACCATTCTCCTCCATATTTGCCATGGTCATACCATTGCAACCTCACCATTGCCACGATCGTACCAACCTTCACTCAAAATGCCACGGCCTTACCATTCTCCTTCATTGATGCCACGCCCATTCCAACCTCAACCTCAACTGCCACGCCATTCCAACCTCAACTGCCACGCCATTCCAACCTCAACCTCAACTGCCATGGTGCCATTCCAAACAAATGGCATGCTCGTACCAAATGAAGCCATTCCAAACAGATGGCATGCTCGTACCAAATGAAGCCATTCCAAACAGATGGCATGCTCGTACCAAATGAAGCCATTCCCATTCCAACCTCCAATCCAAATGGTATGCCCGTACCATTTAGAAGCATACACCCATTTCTTGGAACTGCCACACCCGTACCATCTACTTGCCATGGTTGTGTCCTTCTGAAAACTATAAATATGGGCCCACCCCTCTCATTTCCTCACTTTCTCGTTCCAGCCTACCCAAACTCTTGCAAAATTTTTCTTGTGCTTTCCCTTTCTATCCACATCCATCACCCATGGCCAAAACGTTTGACTCCTCCCTAGAGGTCCACGAGCACCCCACCGTCAAGAAGAAGCCCCCACCAGTGGGGGGATGATTTGAGGACTATGGCCACCACCTGACCCAGTTTTCACATCTGAGGGAGCACCTTATGAAGCCGGTTAGTGGTCACATGGTCCACTCCCTTATGAAAAACAATCATAAGGTTGAGCATAAGCTTTTGTATTACAAGCCCTGCTACATAGTTGTTTGCTGCTAATCCCGCCACACTCTAGCATGCCTGGAGCAACTTGGGCTCGGCGGGCTACTAACTATGGAGCCTTGGAGACCTGACCTATATAGTTGCCTATACTTTATAGAGACATATGATGCCAATCAGGCCACAGGTCAAGTGCTGGATATTGTGGACAGGTGCACAGAGTCCATCTTAGTGTCGACCTGGTTCGAGAATCTCTCCACCTCCCCAGAATGGAACAACCCTATGCGTGGCTCACCAACACCCAAGATTGACTCACGGCACTTTCAGGGCCAGCACCACCAAGGATGGAGTGGAGTGGGGAAATATTAGTCAGGAGGATATCGTGATGCTGACCAGGCCACTCTCATTTCTAACGGAGCTCCCTCTCCGTGCCATACCTCCCCAGATATCCTACCAACTCCTCAACCTCCATTACAAGACCATTCGCCCTTAACCTTGGGGGGTTCACCTAATATATGTAATTATACCACATGAGTTTAAATGAAGAGGTTTTTTAATTTAAAATTTTAAGGTAAATTTATAGAAATACATTTACAAAAGTGGTTTTTTAATCAATTTTGAAAAAAAAATGTTAGCCCATATAAAGAAAAAGGGATCATATTATTCATGAAAAATTCACAGGTAAGGGGTTTTTTAAATGCCCCTTGAACACACGTGATACATAGGGTTTCTTAGTAGTGCACCCCCCCGAGACCTTAACATGCTCCAACATGACATCTTCATCGATGAACCCCTCTTTCACACCACCTCCTACGCCTATATCCTCACTATGATCCCACTCCATAGCAGCACTCTCCTGGCTCCCTTCTTCTTCCAGGCCAAATTTCCTTCACCCACCCTCACATCTTCTTCAACTTCCCTACCCACCCTTTCCAAGTGAACCTCATCAGCTGGTCCCACCTCCTATGCTTTGGACAATCCATGGACCAGAATGATGCCATCAAGCTCTTAGTCTCAGATGGTCTCTATCCTTACCCATACCCACCCCAATGGCACCCCAATGGACAGAGACGGATGCCCTCTGCTACCTCCACCACACAGGCTGGCAGATTGTCCATGTGGCCTACCGACCCCTCTAGCAAGATGAGATCCCACCACGCCTCCTCATACTTTATCGTAGATGTCATCTATAGATGGAGGTCATGCAAGCCACGGGCATCATGCAATTTGATTACTTGCATGTGGAATTTCCCATGGAGTTCACCCCTGAAGAAGCTACGGAGGCCAAAGCCTTCTTCTGTGCTGCCCACGGCCCCGAATACTGTGATGAGGAAGACAACAACAATGACAATGATGAAGATGGAGGCGATGGAGCCTCGGGAGCCTAACCCCCTCAACCACCACCACCCTCATCTCCCCCCCATCACCCTTATCCCCCTAGCTCCTCTCACCCAAGCACCAGCACACAACCACCCCCACCCCCACCACCACAACACTCCCACTCTTCCCCTCACAATCCTCTACACCCATCCATTTGCCCACTCCACCTCCGTCACCAACTCCCCCCTCACCTCCAACCTTAACACTCAACTTAGGCTTGCCCAATGCCCTTACTGAATTACCCTCAACATTGGCCAAGCCTCCCCTAGTCCTTAAAGCAATACTCACCGTCGTTTCCTTGACATAATCCACCCCTCCAAGCTCATCACCATTGCCACCCAGAATCCCCTCCCCCCCATCCTTGGAAGAAGGAGAGATCCCATCGCCCACCACCATGAGAGTAGGAGGAAGTTGACCCTTTTCTCAACCCCCTTAATTGGCATGATCCACTCGATCGCACATAGTTCAAGCAGGAGTTTTGAATCACGCTTGGTCAACAACTCCAGACGGAGCTGCTCACCAAAGTTACGGATCGCATGGACATCCACGCCTTGCATCCCTACATCGACGCCAAGCATCGCAGCTGGAAGCGCGTGCAACCCCCTTTACAATGTTGGCGGGCGGCTGCCACCCATCGGTGGCCACCTGCTGTTGCTACTCATCCCATCACGTTTGATCTCATGGGCAAGCAGTCAGCCTAGCAGTGACCTTTCTTATTGAAGCCTTACATTTGGGAACAACATTATAAGGTGCCAGGTGTGAGGCAGCTCAGAAACACAAGAAGGCCACTATAGCTCGCCGACTCACCACCTTCAGAACACTTACAAGCACAAGGGGCACCACCAGCTTCTCTAGTTGGAAAGAAAAAATCTCTCTCTCTCGCTCTCTCTCTACCACCCAGAAATACCCAAAGAAAGACAGTTTCAACAGCTCACATATTCCATTATAAAAACCTTTTCTCTGTCAGCAAGGCTAAGCCACTCACATCTCATCAACCCAAACCCTATTATCCATTTACAAGGGGTTACATCACACATATTTTTTATCAAATGACAAGCTTCAACCACTCATCCTCGCACTCTCCTTTTATCACACACTCACAGCAAACAACTCACACACACACTGTCCACAGCTTCTCTTAGTCTCACACCAGAGGCCTCAAAACAACGGGCACCTCCCCGTAGAAAGCCAGCAGTTTTACTTGCTTTGTCAGTAGAGCCACTCGAGCACGACCTTCTCTGGACCTGGTCTCCTTTCCACGCAACTGTCCCACACTTATCAGCTTCAAATCTTTGACCTGCTGTCTTCACTCGCCAACCTCTGGCTCTGCCTTTCTCTTGCCAGCCTCAGAAGACACACAAGTCGGCCTCTCCTTTATGTTTGCAGCGCCTGAGGGAGAGCGTCCACTCTGTCGCCAGCTCTTTCACACACTAGCTTCACCAACGCTGGCCTCTGCAGCAACTTCACCAGGCTCACAAGGCGGCTCCTTCGCTCGCCTCCTCCTTGGTTCGATCACCTGGCGTTTCTAGCTTTGTGGCGACTTCCAGCACCAACTCTGCCCTCTCACAAGGTGGTTACTTCTACACTTCAAGCTTGTCTCGACAGTCCATCTGCAGCCAACGCTACCCCAGAGACCTCCCCTTGATCACATGACGGCCCCTTGCGTTCTCTTTGAGGGCTCTCCTCTTCTGCGATATCACCCCCAGAGCGCTCCACAAGTTGGCCAATTCTTCCTTCACCACCTCTCTTCGCAACTGACCTGGGCTCCTCCTCTTGCGCTGGCAGCCAGTCGCCCCAGTCGACCACCAGCCCTTTCTCTTGCTCCAATCACCAGGCGGCTGCTTCCCAGCCCCTTCGCTCCAGGCGCCTCCAGCTAGCCGTCTTCCTTTTGGACCCGGCACCTTTTTTACTCGGCGACCCTCTGCTTCAAGGCGGCCTTCTTCTTCTCCAGCTGCAGTGCCTCAGCAAAGCGCTTCACACGCACAAGGCCACCCTACACCTCTTCGCCCGTGTATGCACAAACGCCCGAGTCTTCTACTACACCAGACGGCCACCTCTCCTGTCCTTGGTCCAGTTGTCGCCAGCCCCTTTACAATTACCTTTGCGCCTCCTCACCTGTACTGCTTCTTGACGCCAGAGAGCTGCTCCTCTGCCTGCGCCTGTGGGTGGCTGCACACGCCCAGAGCGACCCTCTGCAAGGCGACCACCACTACACACGGCGTCTCTATCAGCCTCCGCTCGTCCACCAGCTTCTCTGGCGACCCCTTCTCTGCAGCAAAAAGATCCCTTTCTTTTTTGCAGCCCTCAACTACAAGGCGGCTTCTCTTTCCACTTCACGCCTTCGCCAGCTTTCTGGAATCTGTGCTGGCAAACAAAAAAGACCTCCACGTATCTCTTCAAGCTGGCCACCTTATTTAGTGTATATATATTTTAAATTTTTTTTCCAAAACCACACTAATGGCCACCACACCTCTTAATGCTTTGCTTCACCTTGATATATGGTGCCTACAACATTCCAATACAATGCTAGAGTTTCCCACAACCATAATCATCAACATCATAACTACCAAGCCCATCAATTTCCCAGTCTCGGTGCTCTGCTTTTAGCAACCATCCGCACACCACACAGTTGCAATAAAAACTTCAGATCTCCAGCATTTTCTCCGGAAAAAACACGTGCATAAACCAGCTCATGACAAAACCACTCGGCATGTACACTTGCCAGGGCATTCAAGGCAAAGTTTTATTGCACACCACGCATCCCATATGTACACGGACTCAAAACACCTTTACAGAAAAACACCTGACATACTTTGCCCAACCCCCAGCCTGCTGAATCATTCATGATCAGCATTTCAAGACCTAAATCCATATCCAAAAATTGCCTTTCATCTGGAATCACATCCTCAGACACTGCATCCTGCACAATCACCATCAAACGTGCATAATACTTCTTCAGTCTGTATCCATTTACCGTGGAAGCATGTAAAGTCCCATCTAAGTCTGCCAATTGATAGGTGCCATTTGCAAATCCTTGCATCACCAAGAAGGGTCCTTCCCACTTAATTTGGAACTTCTTATGAAAGGCATTATCCAGCCTGCTATTATAACATAATACCAGATCATCCTTCGTAATTCCTTTGCTTTTAATCTTCTTGTTGAACTTCTCCAGCGTCCTTGCCTGCATATCTTCATAATGCTTCAAAGCATTATCCCTGTTCAGCTGTGCTTCTTGTAAATATAACAGCCGCTCTTTAAAGACATCTTTAGGCTCTTCCAAAAGCTTTTCCAACATTTTAACAGCTGGTATCTCCACCTCAATAGGCAATAAGGCTTCTTTCCCATAAACAAGATGAAATGGAGTGAAACCTGTACCAGTCTTTATTGCTGTTCTATATGCCCACAAGGCAGCAGGCAACTCCAGATCCTAATTCTTGCCTTGTTGTTCTGTCACCTTAGATAAAATCTTGATCAATTCACTATTGAAATGCTCATTCAAGCCATTACACTATGGATAGTAAGGTGTGGTAAAGCTGCGACGACTGATCTTCATTTTTGTACACAAATAATCCATAAGCTCTGCTCTGAAACTTGGACCCTGATCAGAAAGCAATTCCAATGGCACACCAAACTTACAGCAGATATCCTGATATACAAACTTTGCCACCTCCTTAGCAGTAATTTGTTTCATTGCCTTTGCTTCCGCCCATCTAGAAAGGTAATCAACTGCAGTCAAGATGTAGCACTTCCCTCAGCTAGTAATAGGCAATGGTCCCACAGCATCAATTCCCCATTTTTCAAAAACATCATAAGCAAGAATTGTCTTCCTCATCTCAGGCTTTAATATCCGTCTACTGTGAGCTTGGCATTGTTTGCATGACCTGCATCAATGATTAACATCCTTATGTATACTTGGCCATACATAACCTTCCTGCAATACCTTATGCAAGGTAATCTTTGAGGCAAAATGTCCACCGCATGCTCCCTCATGATTTTCCTTAAGAATTTTGTAGATTTCTTCCTTCCAAGGTACCCGTAGCATTATCAAATCAATGCCCTTCAAATACAAAGCATCACCAACCATCATATACCTTGCAGCTTTCCTGATAAAACCATATTTTTTTGATCTGTCAATACCATTGGGAATCATCCCTGTTAACAAAAACTCTTCAACATGTCATCCCTTAGCTTGATCCACTCGGTCAAGTGTTAACAATAGCAATCTGTTTAGCACAATCCACTAATCTCATAGTGATTTGCACAAGTCATTATCGTCATTCCAGTTACGAACATCATCACAAGGACTCGTCCCATTCATTCTCATTGTGGTTTTGCTCAGCTTATCGCTTTTCAACCAAAATTCAAGAATCATCATTTTTTCAATCAGAATCCAATTCAACTCATCAATTCTCAACCAGAATTTTAAAATCATATCAACCACATTCGAATTCATCATCTGGATAGCATATTTGCTTATAATTTCAAGGTCTTAGATTACTCGTATATACTGCCAGTAAAGAGCTACAGTTATACCCTCGGTATATACGGGTAGTCACGGTCCTTAGAATTTTAAGGTACCATTCATGTCTAGGCCTCAAGCAAGTCAGGGATTCCATACAATTGTGGTACTTCCTTTTGAAGACCTAATTACCTATTTATGAATCTTCATTTTGAATATCAATTTGTATAAATTTCATCACACAATTATAACCTTTTACTGCTATTCATAAATTTTTGACATTTCTAGTTTCTCGATTAATCCGCTTTAGCCAAATTGCTCTGATACTAGGTGAAAGATCCCTGTCCCCACTGCGCAACGAATTCTGCGATGCTAGCAACGTAAGTAGCACTTCTTGCGCGGGGCAGGGTCCCTCACTCAGGGCCTTGTCCATGTATATCCGGACAAGAGACTAATTCCTTGGTTCTTCTAAAACCAAACCCGGAAAAACTTCCCTCGCCCGGAAAGCACGGGCGATTCCTCCAAGATAATTTTACTCTAACGTAGTCAAAAGCCTTAATTAACTGAACTGATCTGACCAAACCCGTAAGTCCCATAGTCAGATCAAGGAAAAGACTTGCACTTAGATCATAGAGACTAACGCTTTTTTCCTCATTGAGAGGCACAACCATTGATTCTTTTCCATAGAACAATTTTTATCTGGGATTTACTTCATCTATTGTACCAACAGAATTGAGTCTCATTTTAGGGATCCATTAGTCCAACCTAACCCCACCCAGTCCTATGGGTTAGCCAACCGCCCAACCACTGTAGTGATGGGATCCATTTAAGAATTTGGTTAGGTTTTGTCCCGAGTACCAGGGAAAAGAGTTCCCATGCCCCCTAATCGGATATTCATGCAAACTTAAAACTAGTCACACCACTTACACACCCAATATGAAATTGCATTTTTCACATATTCAACTGTCTTTAAAACAATCATTTAATGAACTATAGTATCACTAATCATAATCCTCCAGAATTAATGAACTATAGTATCACTAATCATAATCCTCCAAAATTAATCCGGTTAAATCCTAATTTTAAATTTTTCCTTCATCAAGGTACTTATGGTATCATTGGTAACCAGAATGCTCACCACCTATCCACTTAGGGGCCTAGCTCATAATACCCGGCAATATATTCACTTATAAAAATCAAAATGGAATCTCCGTTGAAGATCAGCAAGATCAACCAACAGATCCATATAAAAGAGCCATGGACTATTTTTTTCCTTTATGCATCTTTCTATTCATAAAAATCAAATTTAATGAGAATAACGTTTTTGTAATAAAAAAATTCCTTTATGCATCTTTCTGTGCATAAAAATCATATTTAATAATTAATATCAGTGATATCCATGGATATTCATAGGTGAATATGTACATGGAGTAATTAGAATATTTCTTTTAGATGCAAAAATGGTGAGAATTACTCTTTTGCAATAACATAAAAATAAACTTTCTTTTCCATAAAATTTTGAAAATTTTTGCCATAACCTCCTTTGTATGGCTGACCATTTCTCATTTTTATCATTCTTTATCTAACTTAAATTAACCCAAATTAGATTCATAGAACTCTAATCTACTTAATTTTCTAAATTCAAGAGAGTAAACAATAAGAAGAGATTAATTAATCCTTTAGTTAATCTTTCTAGGATTGAGAAAGGTTGGAATGTAAAGAGAAGAAGGGGGTGGCCTTTTTATCAAAGGCATAACATTTGAATTTAATTCAACATCTGCAAAACATAAAAAATAAGAAAACCGTAGATTCTTCATTAAATAAGTAAGAAAATTAGCTTACATGGAGCTTGTAAACTCTCCTTTAGCTTGAGGGATTGAGGGTTCTACTCTTGTTTGAAGCAAGAGTGGCCACCAATTCACTTATGCCAAAAACAATTGAATTGTTAAAAAATTCAATGTAGATGGCTCAGGATAGGAGCAGAGTAATAGTGCATAAACACCATTAAGCTTTTACAAAGGGGGAGGCTTCTATTTATAGGAAAAGGTGAGCCTCTAACCAAGCAAACTGATTCTATAATTTTCCAGATCAGTTTGGTCAAATTTTGACCATTTTTGGGTCAGTTCAGCTTACTTTTTGGGGATCTAGTTTTGAAATAGGAGAGAGGAGAGATGAAAATATCTCATTTTATTGATTAAAAATTAGGGGTAATGATGAGAAAAATGCGCCTACTTCATGACAGGAGATCCCCACACTTAGGTGTCAAAATTCAGTTTTTTAATTGTTTTCTTTTTTCTTAGTTCACTCTTCATCTTATGTGAGCATTTACTTATTTTTTTTGGGAGGGGGGGGGTTTCCTTTTATTCTTCAATTCATCTCCTCCCTACATTTGGATTAATCTTATTGGTACATAGGAACCTTAATTGGACCATAATCCAAAAATTTCTGAAAATTTGGACCCTTAGGATAAGGTCCTTTATACCTATTTTTAATTAATTCCAATTGCACATTGGAAAGTTCTTTTTGGATTTCTGTTTCAAGGGAAACCATTTTAGACACTAGGAGGATTTTTATATCCAAAAATATCTCAATTTTGAATTACCTCCCTCTAGACATTTTCTCTCTCGAGGCCAAAACAGGCCACAACAGGGTAAAACAGGATCTTTCTTTTATTTCAGAGAGGGGAACAATTATAAGATTAGAAGGGGAGGTTCTTACACCTGCACACCTCAAAAGCTGGAGGGAGAAATCTTACATCCTACCCCACTTAAAAAACACGAGATGTCCTCATCTCGTAAATTAGAGGACAACTCTTTCCCTTAAGATCCAACAGATTCTAGGGTTCCTCATAGTCTGGTGAACCCAACAAAATCGTGGGATAAAGATCCCTTATATAGAACTCATCATCAAATAACAATTCTTTCAGATCATATCATTCATATCCTTAACACAATAATGGTCTATTAGACCGAAATTTCCATCTGAACTGTCCTCCATGGGAATTTCAATTATATAGATTTTTAATTTGTCATCCCTTAGCTTGATCCATTGGGTCAAGTGTTAACAGTAGCAATCTGTCAGCACAATCCACTAATCTCATAGTGATTTGCTGAAGTCATTATCGTCATTCCAGTTACAAACATCATCACACGTCCCATTCATTCTGATTGTGGTTTTGCTTAGCTTATCGCTTTTCAACCAAAATTCAGGAATCATCATTTTTTCAATCCGAATCCAATTCAACTCATTAGTTCTTAACCAAAATTTTAAAATCATATCAACCACATTCGAATTCATCATCTGGATAGCATTTTTGCTTATAATTTCAAGGTCTTAGATTTACTCATATATATTGCTAGTAAAGAGCTGCAATTATACCCTCGGTATATACGGGTAGTCACAGTCCTTGGAATTTTAAAGTAAATACCATCATGTCTAGGCCTCAAGCAAGTCAGGGATTCCATATAATTGCGGTACTTCTTTTTGAAGGCCCAATTACCTATTTATGAATCTTCATTCTGAATATCAATTTGTATGAATTTCATCACAAAATTATAACCTTTTACTGCTACTTCATAAATTTTTGACATTTCTAGTTTCTCAGTTAATCCAATTTAGCCAAATTGCTCTGATACCAGGAGCTGAAAGATCCCTGTTCCCACCGCACAACGAATTCTAGGGTGCTAGCAGCGGAAGTAGTACTTCTTGCACGGGGTAGGGTCCCTCACTCGGGGCCTCATCCACGTATATCCGGATAAGAGACTAATCCCTTGGTTCTTCCAAAACCGAACCCGAAAAAACTTCCCTCGCCCGGAAAGCACGGGTGATTTCTCCAGGATAATT
This sequence comes from Cibotium barometz, assembly GCF_041138505.1. Taxonomy (NCBI): domain Eukaryota; kingdom Viridiplantae; phylum Streptophyta; class Polypodiopsida; order Cyatheales; family Cibotiaceae; genus Cibotium; species Cibotium barometz. The sequence continues at coordinate 24,844,947 of NC_141094.1, forward strand.
TTACTCTAACGTAGTCAAAAGCCTTAATTAACTGAACTGATTTGACCAAACCCGTAAGTCTCATAGTCAGATCAAGGAAAAGACTTGCACTTAGATCATAGAGACCAACGCTTTTTTCCTCATTTGAGAGGCACAGCCGTTGATTCTTTTCCATAGAACAATTTTTATCCGGGATTTACTTCAACTATCGTACCAACAGAATTGAGTCTCATTTTAGGGATCCAGCAATCCAGCCTAGCTCGTGGGTTTAGCCAACTGCCCAACCACTGTAGTGATGGGATCCATCTAAGAATTTGGTTAGGTTTTGTCTCGGGTATAGGAAAAAGAGTTCCTAGTCCCCCTAATCGGATATTCATGCAAACTTAAAACTAGTCACACCACTTATACACCCAATATGAAATTGCCTTTTTCACACACTCAACTGTCTTTAAAACAATCATTTAATGAAACTATAGTATCACTAATCATAATCCTCCAAAATTAATCCGATTAAATCCTAATTTTTAATTTTTCCTTCATCGATGTACTTATGGCATCATTGGCAACCAGAACGCTCACCACCTATCCACTCATGAGCCTTTTCAATAGTTCCTAGCTCATAGTACCCGACAATATATTCACTTATAAAAAGCAAAATGGAATCTCCGTTAAAGATCAACAAGATCAACCAAAAGATCCATATAAAAGAGCCATGGACTCATCCGTTGAGGATCAACAAGGTCAATCAACGAGATCCATGCCCGAATTCAGAAAAAAAACTCTTACTCATAGGCTGCTTCCTTGGTCCCTCATCCACCGTACCGGAAGCTTACCATTTAAATCGACGAACCGAAGCTAGTCAAGACCTCGGCCAAGACCTTGTTACACGAGACGTCCACCGTTGACTCTCCGTCATTAACAGTTGCAACTTTATCAGTTAGGTCTCCACGATATCATTCACACGATGGTCAAAATGCTTCCCCAGCATTCTTCACCTAAAACAGTCATGTAAAAACAGGTCGTCATAAATACATTTTCTATAACAAACTCTCGACTTTCCACATTGTTCCACAATAATTCTCACACGAGATGTCCACCGTTGACTCTCCGTCATTAACTGTTGCAACTTTATCAGTTGAGTCTCCACGACCTCATTCACAAGATGGTCAAAATGCTTCCCCAGCATTCTTCACCTAAAATAGTCATTTAAAAACAGGTCGTCATAAATACATTTTCTATAACAAACTCTCGACTTTCCACATTGTTCCACATTAATCCTCATTTATTTCATATGTATTCCCATTCTCATCACATCTTTCCTCATTTATCCGCATCAAATCTCATTCACTCGCATCTACCCATATCCACATCTCGTCACATCAACTCATTCACATCACATATCACATCTATCCCAATTAAATCACATCCCGATTCACATGACATCACATCTCATTCATTCATTCACATCTTGATTCACATCACATCACATCCTGATTCACATCTCATTCATTCACATACTGATTCACATGACATCATATCTCATTCATTCACATCCTAATTCACATCTATTCACATCCATCACATTCATTTACATCACATCCATCACATCACATTCATTCATATCCAGCACATTCATTCATTCATATCCACCACATTCATTCTCATAACCATCCCATCACATGCATTCTATCCACATTATATCACATCACTTCTATTCATATCATATCTAATTCATACAGATCTCATCTCATTCATCCACATCTATCCAATTGTTCACATGTACAACTACTCACATCTATACATACATTCATATCTATCACTTCACATCCACATATATTCATGTCACATCATATTCTTTCGCATACACATCCACATCCATTCTTTCACATACATCCACATTCATTCTTTCACATACATCCACATCCATTCTTCACATACATATCCACATCCATTTTCATCACATACTTATTCACATCCATTCTTCACATACACATTCACATCCATTTTCATCACATATACATTCACATCCATTCTTCACATACACATTCACATCCTTTTTCATCACATACACATCCACATCCATTCTTCACATACACATTCACATCCATTTTCATCACATACACATCCACATCCATCCATCCATTCACATCTATCTGATTCACATCATGTCTCCTCACATCAATTCACATCACATCTCATCACATCTACACGTCACATTACATCCATCCATTCATTCACATCTATCTGATTCTCATCACATCTCAACACATCTCATTTCTATGGAAGTTTTCAGTTTGATTTTCTTTTGAGTACAACGAGTATTTCTTGAATCGGTATCCCCAAAACTTCTTGATTGGAATTCTGAATTTCATACCAGATCAATTCGAAGGGTCTCAAACTTAGTTTCAGATTTGGTAGGAGTTTTGTGTGTATTTTTTCTAAACCGGTCACACCTTCTTTCCTCAAAACCGACGAAAGAGTTTGATCTTAGTCATAGTCTGATTCAAGGTTCGAGTCGGATAAGATTTTTCCTGATCTATCTTTCTCAAAAAGGTTTGATAATTCAGTTGCTATTTTATTGAATTTCTTTCTTTGAATATTCGCTTAACTGATTTCTAAATTAATTACGAATTCCAATGAGAAATAGATTAATCATTTATCTGAATATTTTGATCTTGATAGATTTCCTGAATTCTCTTTTTACAATCCGTGTGAATATAAAACGATGGAAATTTCTCTCTTTGAGTATTTAATTATTCATTTATTAAATACCCATAGAATTTAAACATAGAATTTAAGAGAATTTTAATATTGATATAAAAATTCTTTATGCATCTATTTATGCATAAAAATCAACTTCAGCGAGAATAACTCTTTTATTAAAAAAATCCTTCTATACATCTATCTATGCATAAAATCAAATTTAATAGAAATAACACTTTTAAAATAAAAAGAATTTCTTTATGCATCTATTTATGCATAAAAATCATTTTTTATAAGAATAATAATTTTATAATAAATTTTTTTCTTTATGCATCTTTCTATGCATAAAAATAAAATTTAATGAGAATAACACTTTTATAATAAAGAAAATTTCTTTATGCATCTTTCTATGCATAAAAATCAAATTTATGAGAATAACACTTTTGTAATTGAAAAAATTCCTTTATGCATCTTTCTATGCATAGAAATCAATTTTAATGAGAATAACACTTTTGAAATAAAAACAATTCCTTTATGCATCTTTCTATGCATAAAATCAATTTTAATGAGAATAACACTTTTGTAATAAAAAAATCCCTTTATGCATCTTTCTATGCATAGAAATCAATTTTAATGAGAATAACACTTTTGTAATAAAAAAATTCCTTTATGCATCTTTCTATGCATAGAATCAATTTTAATAAGAATAACACTTTTGAAATAAAAAAATTTTCTTTATGCATATTTCTATGCAAAAAATCAATTTTAATGAGAATAGACTTTTGTAATAAAAAAATTCCTTTATGCATCTTTCTATGCATAGAAATCAAATTTAATAAGAATAACACTTTTGAAATAAAAAAATTTCCTTTATACATCTTTCTGTGCATAGAATCAATTTTAATTAAAATAACACTTTTGTAAAAAAATTTCCTTTATACATCTTTCTATGCATAAAAATCGAATTTAATAAGAATAACACTTTTGTAATTAAAAAAATTTCCTTTATGCATCTTTCTATGCATAGAAATCAATTTTAATGAGAATAACACTTTTGAAATAAAAAAATTCCTTTATGCATCTTTCTATGCATAAAAATCAATTTTAATGAGAATAACACTTTTGAAATAAAAAAAATTCCTTTATGCATCTTTCTATGCATAGAATCAATTTTAATGAGAATAACACTTTTGTAATAAAAAAACTTTCTTTATGCATCTTTCTATGCATAAAAATCAAATTTAATGAGAACAACACTTTTGTAATAAAAAGAATTCCTTTATGCATCTTTCTATGCATAGAATCAAATTTAATGAGAGTAACACTTTTGTAATAAAAAATTTTTCCTTTATGCATCTTTCTATGCATAGAATCAAATTTAATGAGAATAACACTTTTGTAATAAAAAAATTTTCCTTTATGCATCTTTCTATGCATAGAAATCAATTTTAATGAGAATAACACTTTTGAAATTAAAAAATTTCCTTTATGCATCTTTCTTTGTATAGAATCAATTTTAATGAGAATAACACTTTTGAAATTAAAAATTTTTTTCTTTATGCATCTTTCTATGCATAAAAATCAAATTTAATGAGAATAACACTTTTGTAATAAAAAATTCCTTTATGCATCTTTTTATGTATAAAAATCAAATTTAATACTTAATATCAGTGATATCCATGCATATTCATAGGTGAATATGTACATGGAGTAATTAGAATATTTTTTTTACTCTTTTGGAATAACATAAAAACAAACTTTCTTTTTTACAAAATTCTAGAAAATTTTGCCATAACCTCCTTTGTATGGCTAACCATTTCTCATTTTTATCATTCTTTATCTAACTTAAATTAACACAAATTAGATTTATAGAACTCTAATCTACACAATTTTCTGAATTCAAGAGAGTAAACAATAAGA